>NC_090184.1:46331659-46356659 GCF_024679245.1 Pseudorasbora parva
CACACACTTCTGATCATAAATCTGAAACACACACACTTCTGATCATAGATCTGAAACACACACACTTCTGATCATAAATCTGAAACACACAAACTCCTGATCACAAATCTGAAACACACACACTTCTGATCACAAATCTGAAACACACACACTTCTGATCACAAATCTGAAACACACACACTTCTGATCATAGATCTGAAACACACACACTTCTGATCACAAATCTGAAACACACACACTTCTGATCATAAATCTGAAACACACACACTTCTGATCATAAATCTGAAACACACAAACTCCTGATCACAAATCTGAAACACACACACTTCTGATCACAAATCTGAAACACACACACTTCTGATCACAAATCTGAAACACACACACTTCTGATCACAAATCTGAAACACACACACTTCTGATCATAAATCTGAAACACACACACTCCTGATCATAAATCTGAAACACACACACTTCTGATCACAAATCTGAAACACACACTTCTGATCATAAATCTGAAACACACACACTTCTGATCACAAATCTGAAACACACACTTCTGATCATAAATCTGAAACACACACACTTCTGATCACAAATCTGAAACACACACTTCTGATCACAAATCTGAAACACACACTTCTGATCATAAATCTGAAACACACACACTTCTGATCACAAGTCTGAAACACACACACACTTCTGATCATAAATCTGAAACACACACACTTCTGATCACAAATCTGAAACACACACTTCTGATCATAAATCTGAAACACACACACTTCTGATCATAAATCTGAAACACACAAACTCCTGATCACAAATCTGAAACACACACACTTCTGATCACAAATCTGAAACACACACACTTCTGATTATAGATCTGAAACACACACACTTCTGATCATAAATCTGAAACACACAAACTCCTGATCACAAATCTGAAACACACACACTTCTGATCACAAATCTGAAACACACACACTTCTGATCACAAATCTGAAACACACAAACTCCTGATCACAAATCTGAAACACACACACTTCTGATCACAAATCTGAAACACACACTTCTGATCATAAATCTGAAACACACACACTTCTGATCATAAATCTGAAACACACACACTCCTGATCACAAATCTGAAACACACACACTTCTGATCATAAATCTGAAACACACACACTCCTGATCACAAATCTGAAACACACACACTTCTGATCATAAATCTGAAACACACACACACTTCTGATCATAAATCTGAAACACACACACTTCTGATCATAAATCTGAAACACACACTTCTGATCATAAATCTGAAACACACAAACTCCTGTTCACAAATCTGAAACACACACACTCCTGATCATAAATCTGAAACACACACTTCTGATCACAAATCTGAAACACACACACTCCTGATCACAAATCTGAAACACACACACTTCTGATCACGAATCTGAAACACACACACTTCTGATCACAAATCTGAAACACACACACTCCTGATCACAAATCTGAAACACACACACTTCTGATCACAAATCTGAAACACACACACTTCTGATCACAAATCTGAAACACACACACTTCTGATCATAGATCTGAAACACACACACTTCTGATCATAAATCTAAAACACACAAACTCCTGATCACAAATCTGAAACACACACTTCTGATCACAAATCTGAAACACACACACTTCTGATCATAAATCTGAAACACACACACTTCTGATCATAAATCTGAAACACACACACTCCTGATCACAAATCTGAAACACACACACTTCTGATCATAAATCTGAAACACACACACTCCTGATCACAAATCTGAAACACACACACTTCTGATCATAAATCTGAAACACACACACACTTCTGATCATAAATCTGAAACACACACACTTCTGATCATAAATCTGAAACACACACTTCTGATCATAAATCTGAAACACACAAACTCCTGTTCACAAATCTGAAACACACACACTCCTGATCATAAATCTGAAACACACACTTCTGATCACAAATCTGAAACACACACACTCCTGATCACAAATCTGAAACACACAAACTCCTGATCACAAATCTGAAACACACACTTCTGATCATAAATCTGAAACACACACACTTCTGATCATAAATCTGAAACACACACACTTCTGATCATAAATCTGAAACACACACACTTCTGATCATAAATCTGAAACACACACACTTCTGATCATAAATCTGAAACACACACACTCCTGATCATAAATCTGAAACACACACACTTCTGATCACAAATCTGAAACACACACACTTCTGATCATAAATCTGAAACACACACACTTCTGATCACGAATCTGAAACACACACTTCTGATCACGAATCTGAAACACACACTCCTGATCATGAATCTGAAACACACACACTCCTGATCATAAATCTGAAACACACACACTGATCACAAATCTGAAACACACACACTTCTGATCACAAATCTGAAACACACACACTTCTGATCACAAATCTGAAACACACACACTTCTGATCACAAATCTGAAACACACACACTTCTGATCACGAATCTGAAACACACACACTTCTGATCACAAATCTGAAACACACACACTCCTGATCATAAATCTGAAACACACACACTTCTGATCACGAATCTGAAACACACACACTTCTGATCACAAATCTGAAACACACACTTCTGATCATAAATCTGAAACACACACTTCTGATCATAAATCTGAAACACACACACTTCTGATCACAAATCTGAAACACACACTTCTGATCATAAATCTGAAACACACACACTTCTGATCATAAATCTGCAACACACACACACTTCTGATCATAAATCTGAAACACACAAACTCCTGTTCACAAATCTGAAACACACACACTCCTGATCATAAATCTGAAACACACACACTTCTGATCATAAATCTGAAACACACACACTTCTGATCACAAATCTGAAACACACACACTTCTGATCACAAATCTGAAACACACACACTTCTGATCACAAATCTGAAACACACACACTTCTGATCACAAATCTGAAACACACACACTTCTGATCACGAATCTGAAACACACACACTTCTGATCACAAATCTGAAACACACACACTTCTGATCACAAATCTGAAACACACACACTCCTGATCATAAATCTGAAACACACACACTTCTGATCATAAATCTGAAACACACACACTTCTGATCATAAATCTGCAACACACACACACTTCTGATCACAAATCTGAAACACACACACTTCTGATCATAGATCTGAAACACACACACTTCTGATCAAAAATCTGAAACACACAAACTCCTGATCACAAATCTGAAACACACACACTTCTGATCACAAATCTGAAACACACACACTTCTGATCACAAATCTGAAACACACACACTTCTGATCATAGATCTGAAACACACACACTTCTGATCATAAATCTGAAACACACAAACTCCTGATCACAAATCTGAAACACACACTTCTGATCACAAATCTGAAACACACACACTTCTGATCATAAATCTGAAACACACACACTTCTGATCATAAATCTGAAACACACACACTCCTGATCACAAATCTGAAACACACACACACTTCTGATCATAAATCTGAAACACACACACTTCTGATCATAAATCTGAAACACACACTTCTGATCATAAATCTGAAACACACAAACTCCTGTTCACAAATCTGAAACACACACACTCCTGATCATAAATCTGAAACACACACACTTCTGATCACAAATCTGAAACACACACACTTCTGATCATAAATCTGAAACACACACACTTCTGATCATAAATCTGAAACACACACACTCCTGATCATAAATCTGAAACACACACACACTTCTGATCATAAATCTGAAACACACACACTTCTGATCATAAATCTGAAACACACACTTCTGATCATAAATCTGAAACACACAAACTCCTGTTCACAAATCTGAAACACACACACTTCTGATCATAAATCTGAAACACACACACTTCTGATCATAAATCTGAAACACACACACTTCTGATCATAAATCTGAAACACACACACTTCTGATCATAAATCTGAAACACACACACTTCTGATCATAAATCTGAAACACACACACTCCTGATCATAAATCTGAAACACACACACTTCTGATCATAAATCTGAAACACACACACTTCTGATCACAAATCTGAAACACACACACTTCTGATCACAAATCTGAAACACACACACTTCTGATCACAAATCTGAAACACACACACTTCTGATCACAAATCTGAAACACACACACTTCTGATCACGAATCTGAAACACACACACTTCTGATCACAAATCTGAAACACACACACTCCTGATCATAAATCTGAAACACACACACTTCTGATCACGAATCTGAAACACACACACTTCTGATCACAAATCTGAAACACACACACTTCTGATCACAAATCTGAAACACACACTTCTGATCATAAATCTGAAACACACACACTTCTGATCATAAATCTGCAACACACACACACTTCTGATCATAAATCTGAAACACACAAACTCCTGTTCACAAATCTGAAACACACACACTCCTGATCATAAATCTGAAACACACACACTTCTGATCACAAATCTGAAACACACACACTTCTGATCACAAATCTGAAACACACACACTTCTGATCACGAATCTGAAACACACACACTTCTGATCACAAATCTGAAACACACACACTTCTGATCACAAATCTGAAACACACACTTCTGATCATAAATCTGAAACACACACACTTCTGATCATAAATCTGCAACACACACACACTTCTGATCATAAATCTGAAACACACACACTTCTGATCATAAATCTGAAACACACACTTCTGATCATAAATCTGAAACACAGACACTTCTGATCATAAATCTGAAACACACACACTTCTGATCATAAATCTGAAACACACACACTTCTGATCACAAGTCTGAAACACACACACACTTCTGATCATAAATCTGAAACACACACACTTCTGATCACAAATCTGAAACACACACTTCTGATCATAAATCTGAAACACACACACTTCTGATCATAAATCTGAAACACACAAACTCCTGATCACAAATCTGAAACACACACACTTCTGATCACAAATCTGAAACACACACACTTCTGATCATAGATCTGAAACACACACACTTCTGATCATAAATCTGAAACACACAAACTCCTGATCACAAATCTGAAACACACACACTTCTGATCACAAATCTGAAACACACACACTTCTGATCACAAATCTGAAACACACACACTTCTGATCATAGATCTGAAACACACACACTTCTGATCACAAATCTGAAACACACACACTTCTGATCATAAATCTGAAACACACACACTTCTGATCATAAATCTGAAACACACAAACTCCTGATCACAAATCTGAAACACACACACTTCTGATCACAAATCTGAAACACACACACTTCTGATCACAAATCTGAAACACACACACTTCTGATCACAAATCTGAAACACACACACTTCTGATCATAAATCTGAAACACACACACTTCTGATCATAAATCTGAAACACACACACTCCTGATCACAAATCTGAAACACACACACTTCTGATCATAAATCTGAAACACACACACTCCTGATCACAAATCTGAAACACACACACTTCTGATCATAAATCTGAAACACACACACACTTCTGATCATAAATCTGAAACACACACACTTCTGATCATAAATCTGAAACACACACTTCTGATCATAAATCTGAAACACACAAACTCCTGTTCACAAATCTGAAACACACACACTCCTGATCATAAATCTGAAACACACACACTTCTGATCACAAATCTGAAACACACACACTTCTGATCATAAATCTGAAACACACACACTTCTGATCATAAATCTGAAACACACACACTCCTGATCATAAATCTGAAACACACACACACTTCTGATCATAAATCTGAAACACACACACTTCTGATCATAAATCTGAAACACACACTTCTGATCATAAATCTGAAACACACAAACTCCTGTTCACAAATCTGAAACACACACACTTCTGATCATAAATCTGAAACACACACACTTCTGATCATAAATCTGAAACACACACACTTCTGATCATAAATCTGAAACACACACACTTCTGATCATAAATCTGAAACACACACACTTCTGATCATAAATCTGAAACACACACACTCCTGATCATAAATCTGAAACACACACACTTCTGATCACAAATCTGAAACACACACACTTCTGATCATAAATCTGAAACACACACACTTCTGATCACGAATCTGAAACACACACTTCTGATCACGAATCTGAAACACACACTCCTGATCATGAATCTGAAACACACACACTCCTGATCATAAATCTGAAACACACACACTTCTGATCACAAATCTGAAACACACACACTTCTGATCACAAATCTGAAACACACACACTTCTGATCACAAATCTGAAACACACACACTTCTGATCACAAATCTGAAACACACACACTTCTGATCACGAATCTGAAACACACACACTTCTGATCACAAATCTGAAACACACACACTCCTGATCATAAATCTGAAACACACACACTTCTGATCACGAATCTGAAACACACACACTTCTGATCACAAATCTGAAACACACACACTTCTGATCACAAATCTGAAACACACACTTCTGATCATAAATCTGAAACACACACACTTCTGATCATAAATCTGCAACACACACACACTTCTGATCATAAATCTGAAACACACAAACTCCTGTTCACAAATCTGAAACACACACACTCCTGATCATAAATCTGAAACACACACACTTCTGATCACAAATCTGAAACACACACACTTCTGATCACAAATCTGAAACACACACACTTCTGATCACGAATCTGAAACACACACACTTCTGATCACAAATCTGAAACACACACACTTCTGATCACAAATCTGAAACACACACACTTCTGATCACAAATCTGAAACACACACACTTCTGATATGGAGCCAGAATAGCCTCAAATATAATACATTTACAAAACAAAATTCATAAATGCATAGCACAATTCACATTTGTAAAATCTGATTCGTAAATTCAAAACACGATTCATAAATGCACAAGTAAAAGCATAAATATTTCCCCAAATGCTCACACAAATGCATCTTACCTAAATAAATGTAAAATCTTTACACAAATATGTATATATCAAGTTCTTGAATTAATTTCCATCACACATTTATGAAAGATGTTGCATGCATTTATGGATCGTTGAATCTGCATTTGCGAATCGTCACACGTGCATGGACTGCATTGCATTTGTGTGTGGGATTTTTGAGACCTTCCTGGCAGGTTAGGATTCGTAAATATCTTTTTTTGGAGGACGTTCTGTTTAGCCAATCGTGGTGAGCTTTTAATCCACCAATCAAAACGCTCCTTACTGATCAGACTCAAGAAGCTCAGTCCTGCCCTTGTTCTGTGCATTCTTTCATGATCGTTTGTTTCACGACCTTTATGTAAAGACATTTTAATGGGTACTCTTTTTTTAGCACCTATTGCAATTTCTACAAAATTATGATATATATTGTTCGCAGAAAATACAGCTACCCGGTTAGTTAGCCTGCGATCACCATGGAAATGGGGCGGCAGGTCTGACAAGCAGCTGTCACTGTTGTTTTCACTTCAGGTAAGTTTAGTCCCTAAAATTACACAGTTGATACACACAACTGTTCCTGACACTTTCTTGCAAGCTTCTGTTGAATATTTACTTTAGAGAAATGGTTTAGTGTCTTCGGAAAAAGTATGTTAGAGTCTCAATCATTAGGCTAACGTTAAATATAAGAGGTAATGTTAGGCTAATGTTAGCCTTGCGCTATTAGGAAGTTTGGGCTCTTAATCACATATTATCTGTAGATAAGAGGTTTTGATAGCTTTGCTGGCAATGTGTCATGAATGGAAGTAATGTTAATCTAATTATTTAACCTAAAAGTTTTCACTGTTAATCGGTGACGTCACTCACACAAAGCGTGAAAATGGGCTGAAATGATTTCAGACACGTTTTGATATTTCATAGTGAACCAGTATTGACAATGTATATCACCATGCATCTTTAAAACCTAAACGTAAATTCTGGTATCTTAAGATATTATATTGTATATCCTGTATATTATTTTTTCCCCTGCATTTTCACCTATGCTCTAGTTTATTAAACTAGTTTATTTATTTCTAATAAATCTGACATTGTATACCACATATTGTTGGTTCTGTAACAAATTGTTTATGTTCCACTGTTCTATGCTGATGGCTGTGCAGAGAACATCCTTGAGGAGATATGAACCATCTGACTTGTAAGTACAATCTCAGATTCCTGTGTGTGTATATATGATACAATAAATGTTGATAGTTCTATTAAATTACATTTTGAAATATTCATTAAGTGACTCTGAGAGCAGCTCTGCAGACAGGGAGACAGTAGACACTGAAATCATCACAAGCAGAGTTAGTTTTGAGAGTTATTTATTTTTGTATTATAAAGTTGTTATCATTAGTTTAAGAAGGGTATGTCTGAATGACTAAAAGACAAAATTTCAGTCTGGCAGAATTTTCTGCGCACTTCACCACCGAGGCCAAATGAGCATTGTGAATTTACAAATCTCATGTTATATTTATAACAATTCTTGTTGATGTTTGAAATGTATTTCAGGGCAGTTTGTGAAGACAGATTAACAAGAGATGTTGTGACAACCTGGACAGATGTCGGTTCCAGATCCACCTTCCGGACCAGATTTCACTCTCATATTTATTGCTGTCTAATGGTGTATTATATGTCCTCTGCAGAATTAGGTGCATGCAGATTTTACTCGGGAACATGACTAAACTTTGTTTGCTATAATACATCTATTTAGTGCACCAGTGAAACATAATTTTCCCCCCACATTTGCTTGTATATCTATATCTTTGTCATAGTATTCTTTCAGTGGTAAAGGGGTTTTCAGATGACAGAAGTCAACGTTAGTCAATACAATGATCTCTATGAAATGAAGCACCAGATTTACGGTGTTTTCCAAAATCTGTGACTGACCAAATCATGTGACCCTAGTTGGCGCTATATTGAGCAAATCCAACCTCCTACTAAACCTATTCCTAATCCTAACCTTATAACTAGGGTCACAGAATTAGCTACTACAACAGAATGCATCTACAGAGCATGACGTGCAAGGAAAATAGTAGGCTAAATTTATTAATCGAGGGAACGAATTAGTAAATCGTAGGCACAATTTACTTTTTTGTCTTGCACGTCGTGTGCGGTGCTCTGTATGGATCAGCATTGAATGGAATGGTTTACTAACTTACTAACTCATTAGAACAGCCCCTTGCTGCCACCTACTGGCATAACAATGTCACCTGCTATAAAAGTGATGAAAAACAGCTAAAACACGCACATTAAAACAACAAATATTATTGATTCAACAATAACAGCTATTATACATTTTACATTTACATTACATATTTAGATTGCAATATAATTATTATAATAATTGCAGCAAACTAATTATTAACTAATTAATAATTGTAACTATTTCAAATGAGAAAATTTACATTTTAATGATGAAATGCATTTTTTTTCTTTTGTAACTTATAACATCTGTGCACTGAAATTGTTTTGTATTTTTCTATTGGTTAATGTTATTATATTTAAATTTGCCAGTCATTGCATGATTTGCATGTGCTGTACTTTATTTGTACTATTTTGGTGTATTTTTATTTATCGGTATATAATTTTTACTTATTCACCATTCACTTTTCTTTGGTTCAAAAAAGTAAATGGTGAATGTAAAGTAAATGGTGAATAAGGAAAATTATTATGCTTAATATTTCTATATGAGGTTAACATTAACACCTCCCTTTGTGTTCAGCAGAGAAAATTAGGTCATACAGGTTTAGATTAGGAATAACCCAAGGATGATTCTTTTTTTGTGAACTCTGTCATATTGCTTTTTATATTTTGTGAATAAATACAATGAGTGACTAAATTTGTGTATAAATTATTAGGACTACATATGTAAATGTAGTTTAATAAAATGAGCAACAACCAGAGGTCAGCCCTAAAGGTAAGGTGAAATGTAAAAAGTGCTAGTAATAAGCTGAATATTCAGATTTACAGAAATATTGTAACCTGTGACTTGCCTATGATAAACTATAAAGAGATCTAAAAAGACCACTTAATCTATTTCTCTTACTATACAGTTATAATATTGTTTTATATTGAAGTCATTTTTCAAAGATAACATGAATAAACAGGGTATGCAACTTTGGTGAATAAGACAGCAGGCTAACCGGGTAGCTGTATTTTGTGCAAACAATAAATCATAATTTTGTAGAAATTGCAATAGGTGCTAAAAAAAGAGTACCCATTAAAATGTCTTTACATAAAGGTCGTGAAACAAACGATCATGAAAGAATGCACAGAACAAGGGCAGGAGTGAGCTTCTTGAGTCTGATCAGTAAGGAGCGTTTTGATTGGTGGATTAAAAGCTCACCACGATTGGCTAAACAGAACGTCCTCCAAAAAAAGATATTTACGAATCCTAACCTGCCAGGAAGGTCTCAAAAATCCCACACACAAATGCAATGCAGTCCATGCACGTGTGACGATTCGCAAATGCAGATTCAACGATCCATAAATGCATGCAACATCTTTCATAAATGTGTGATGGAAATTAATTCAAGAACTTGCTATATACATATTTGTGTAAAGATTTTACATTTATCTAGGTAAGATGTATTTGTGTGAGCATTTGGGGAAATATTTATGCATTTACTTGTGCATTTATGAATCGTGTTTTGAATTTACGAATCAGATTTTACAAATGTGAATTGTGCTATGCATTTATGAATTTTGTTTTGTAAATGTATTATATTTGAGGCTATTCTGGCTCCATATTCTGATCATAAATCTGCAACACACACACACTTCTGATCATAAATCTGAAACACACACACTTCTGATCATAAATCTGAAACACACACTTCTGATCACAAATCTGAAACACACACACTTCTGATCATAAATCTGAAACACACACACTTCTGATCATAAATCTGAAACACACACACTTCTGATCACAAGTCTGAAACACACACACACTTCTGATCATAAATCTGAAACACACACACTTCTGATCACAAATCTGAAACACACACTTCTGATCATAAATCTGAAACACACACACTTCTGATCATAAATCTGAAACACACAAACTCCTGATCACAAATCTGAAACACACACACTTCTGATCACAAATCTGAAACACACACACTTCTGATCATAGATCTGAAACACACACACTTCTGATCATAAATCTGAAACACACAAACTCCTGATCACAAATCTGAAACACACACACTTCTGATCACAAATCTGAAACACACACACTTCTGATCACAAATCTGAAACACACACACTTCTGATCATAGATCTGAAACACACACACTTCTGATCACAAATCTGAAACACACACACTTCTGATCATAAATCTGAAACACACACACTTCTGATCATAAATCTGAAACACACAAACTCCTGATCACAAATCTGAAACACACACACTTCTGATCACAAATCTGAAACACACACACTTCTGATCACAAATCTGAAACACACACACTTCTGATCACAAATCTGAAACACACACACTTCTGATCATAAATCTGAAACACACACACTTCTGATCATAAATCTGAAACACACACACTCCTGATCACAAATCTGAAACACACACACTTCTGATCATAAATCTGAAACACACACACTCCTGATCACAAAACTGAAACACACACACTTCTGATCATAAATCTGAAACACACACACACTTCTGATCATAAATCTGAAACACACACACTTCTGATCATAAATCTGAAACACACACTTCTGATCATAAATCTGAAACACACAAACTCCTGTTCACAAATCTGAAACACACACACTCCTGATCATAAATCTGAAACACACACTTCTGATCACAAATCTGAAACACACACACTCCTGATCACAAATCTGAAACACACAAACTCCTGATCACAAATCTGAAACACACACTTCTGATCATAAATCTGAAACACACACACTTCTGATCATAAATCTGAAACACACACACTTCTGATCATAAATCTGAAACACACACACTTCTGATCATAAATCTGAAACACACACACTCCTGATCATAAATCTGAAACACACACACTTCTGATCACAAATCTGAAACACACACACTTCTGATCACGAATCTGAAACACACACTTCTGATCACGAATCTGAAACACACACTCCTGATCATGAATCTGAAACACACACACTCCTGATCATAAATCTGAAACACACACACTTCTGATCACAAATCTGAAACACACACACTTCTGATCACAAATCTGAAACACACACACACTTCTGATCACAAATCTGAAACACACACACTTCTGATCACAAATCTGAAACACACACACTTCTGATCACGAATCTGAAACACACACACTTCTGATCACAAATCTGAAACACACACACTTCTGATCACGAATCTGAAACACACACTTCTGATCACGAATCTGAAACACACACTCCTGATCATGAATCTGAAACACACACACTCCTGATCATAAATCTGAAACACACACACTCCTGATCACAAATCTGAAACACACACACTTCTGATCATAAATCTGAAACACACACACACTTCTGATCATAAATCTGAAACACACACACTTCTGATCATAAATCTGAAACACACACTTCTGATCATAAATCTGAAACACACAAACTCCTGTTCACAAATCTGAAACACACACACTCCTGATCATAAATCTGAAACACACACTTCTGATCACAAATCTGAAACACACACACTCCTGATCACAAATCTGAAACACACAAACTCCTGATCACAAATCTGAAACACACACTTCTGATCATAAATCTGAAACACACACACTTCTGATCATAAATCTGAAACACACACACTTCTGATCATAAATCTGAAACACACACACTTCTGATCATAAATCTGAAACACACACACTTCTGATCATAAATCTGAAACACACACACTCCTGATCATAAATCTGAAACACACACACTTCTGATCACAAATCTGAAACACACACACTTCTGATCATAAATCTGAAACACACACACTTCTGATCACGAATCTGAAACACACACTTCTGATCACGAATCTGAAACACACACTCCTGATCATGAATCTGAAACACACACACTCCTGATCATAAATCTGAAACACACACACTTCTGATCACAAATCTGAAACACACACACTTCTGATCACAAATCTGAAACACACACACTTCTGATCACAAATCTGAAACACACACACTTCTGATCACAAATCTGAAACACACACACTTCTGATCACGAATCTGAAACACACACACTTCTGATCACAAATCTGAAACACACACACTCCTGATCATAAATCTGAAACACACACACTTCTGATCACGAATCTGAAACACACACACTTCTGATCACAAATCTGAAACACACACACTTCTGATCACAAATCTGAAACACACACTTCTGATCATAAATCTGAAACACACACACTTCTGATCATAAATCTGCAACACACACACACTTCTGATCATAAATCTGAAACACACAAACTCCTGTTCACAAATCTGAAACACACACACTCCTGATCATAAATCTGAAACACACACACTTCTGATCATAAATCTGAAACACACACACTTCTGATCACAAATCTGAAACACACACACTTCTGATCACAAATCTGAAACACACACACTTCTGATCACAAATCTGAAACACACACACTTCTGATCACAAATCTGAAACACACACACTTCTGATCACGAATCTGAAACACACACACTTCTGATCACAAATCTGAAACACACACACTTCTGATCACAAATCTGAAACACACACACTCCTGATCATAAATCTGAAACACACACACTTCTGATCATAAATCTGAAACACACACACTTCTGATCATAAATCTGCAACACACACACACTTCTGATCACAAATCTGAAACACACACACTTCTGATCATAGATCTGAAACACACACACTTCTGATCAAAAATCTGAAACACACAAACTCCTGATCACAAATCTGAAACACACACACTTCTGATCACAAATCTGAAACACACACACTTCTGATCACAAATCTGAAACACACACACTTCTGATCATAGATCTGAAACACACACACTTCTGATCATAAATCTGAAACACACAAACTCCTGATCACAAATCTGAAACACACACTTCTGATCACAAATCTGAAACACACACACTTCTGATCATAAATCTGAAACACACACACTTCTGATCATAAATCTGAAACACACACACTCCTGATCACAAATCTGAAACACACACACACTTCTGATCATAAATCTGAAACACACACACTTCTGATCATAAATCTGAAACACACACTTCTGATCATAAATCTGAAACACACAAACTCCTGTTCACAAATCTGAAACACACACACTCCTGATCATAAATCTGAAACACACACACTTCTGATCACAAATCTGAAACACACACACTTCTGATCATAAATCTGAAACACACACACTTCTGATCATAAATCTGAAACACACACACTCCTGATCATAAATCTGAAACACACACACACTTCTGATCATAAATCTGAAACACACACACTTCTGATCATAAATCTGAAACACACACTTCTGATCATAAATCTGAAACACACAAACTCCTGTTCACAAATCTGAAACACACACACTTCTGATCATAAATCTGAAACACACACACTTCTGATCATAAATCTGAAACACACACACTTCTGATCATAAATCTGAAACACACACACTTCTGATCATAAATCTGAAACACACACACTTCTGATCATAAATCTGAAACACACACACTCCTGATCATAAATCTGAAACACACACACTTCTGATCACAAATCTGAAACACACACACTTCTGATCATAAATCTGAAACACACACACTTCTGATCACGAATCTGAAACACACACTTCTGATCACGAATCTGAAACACACACTCCTGATCATGAATCTGAAACACACACACTCCTGATCATAAATCTGAAACACACACACTTCTGATCACAAATCTGAAACACACACACTTCTGATCACAAATCTGAAACACACACACTTCTGATCACAAATCTGAAACACACACACTTCTGATCACAAATCTGAAACACACACACTTCTGATCACGAATCTGAAACACACACACTTCTGATCACAAATCTGAAACACACACACTCCTGATCATAAATCTGAAACACACACACTTCTGATCACGAATCTGAAACACACACACTTCTGATCACAAATCTGAAACACACACACTTCTGATCACAAATCTGAAACACACACTTCTGATCATAAATCTGAAACACACACACTTCTGATCATAAATCTGCAACACACACACACTTCTGATCATAAATCTGAAACACACAAACTCCTGTTCACAAATCTGAAACACACACACTCCTGATCATAAATCTGAAACACACACACTTCTGATCACAAATCTGAAACACACACACTTCTGATCACAAATCTGAAACACACACACTTCTGATCACGAATCTGAAACACACACACTTCTGATCACAAATCTGAAACACACACACTTCTGATCACAAATCTGAAACACACACTTCTGATCATAAATCTGAAACACACACACTTCTGATCATAAATCTGCAACACACACACACTTCTGATCATAAATCTGAAACACACACACTTCTGATCATAAATCTGAAACACACACTTCTGATCATAAATCTGAAACACAGACACTTCTGATCATAAATCTGAAACACACACACTTCTGATCATAAATCTGAAACACACACACTTCTGATCACAAGTCTGAAACACACACACACTTCTGATCATAAATCTGAAACACACACACTTCTGATCACAAATCTGAAACACACACTTCTGATCATAAATCTGAAACACACACACTTCTGATCATAAATCTGAAACACACAAACTCCTGATCACAAATCTGAAACACACACACTTCTGATCACAAATCTGAAACACACACACTTCTGATCATAGATCTGAAACACACACACTTCTGATCATAAATCTGAAACACACAAACTCCTGATCACAAATCTGAAACACACACACTTCTGATCACAAATCTGAAACACACACACTTCTGATCACAAATCTGAAACACACACACTTCTGATCATAGATCTGAAACACACACACTTCTGATCACAAATCTGAAACACACACACTTCTGATCATAAATCTGAAACACACACACTTCTGATCATAAATCTGAAACACACAAACTCCTGATCACAAATCTGAAACACACACACTTCTGATCACAAATCTGAAACACACACACTTCTGATCACAAATCTGAAACACACACACTTCTGATCACAAATCTGAAACACACACACTTCTGATCATAAATCTGAAACACACACACTTCTGATCATAAATCTGAAACACACACACTCCTGATCACAAATCTGAAACACACACACTTCTGATCATAAATCTGAAACACACACACTCCTGATCACAAATCTGAAACACACACACTTCTGATCATAAATCTGAAACACACACACACTTCTGATCATAAATCTGAAACACACACACTTCTGATCATAAATCTGAAACACACACTTCTGATCATAAATCTGAAACACACAAACTCCTGTTCACAAATCTGAAACACACACACTCCTGATCATAAATCTGAAACACACACACTTCTGATCACAAATCTGAAACACACACACTTCTGATCATAAATCTGAAACACACACACTTCTGATCATAAATCTGAAACACACACACTCCTGATCATAAATCTGAAACACACACACACTTCTGATCATAAATCTGAAACACACACACTTCTGATCATAAATCTGAAACACACACTTCTGATCATAAATCTGAAACACACAAACTCCTGTTCACAAATCTGAAACACACACACTTCTGATCATAAATCTGAAACACACACACTTCTGATCATAAATCTGAAACACACACACTTCTGATCATAAATCTGAAACACACACACTTCTGATCATAAATCTGAAACACACACACTTCTGATCATAAATCTGAAACACACACACTCCTGATCATAAATCTGAAACACACACACTTCTGATCACAAATCTGAAACACACACACTTCTGATCATAAATCTGAAACACACACACTTCTGATCACGAATCTGAAACACACACTTCTGATCACGAATCTGAAACACACACTCCTGATCATGAATCTGAAACACACACACTCCTGATCATAAATCTGAAACACACACACTTCTGATCACAAATCTGAAACACACACACTTCTGATCACAAATCTGAAACACACACACTTCTGATCACAAATCTGAAACACACACACTTCTGATCACAAATCTGAAACACACACACTTCTGATCACGAATCTGAAACACACACACTTCTGATCACAAATCTGAAACACACACACTCCTGATCATAAATCTGAAACACACACACTTCTGATCACGAATCTGAAACACACACACTTCTGATCACAAATCTGAAACACACACACTTCTGATCACAAATCTGAAACACACACTTCTGATCATAAATCTGAAACACACACACTTCTGATCATAAATCTGCAACACACACACACTTCTGATCATAAATCTGAAACACACAAACTCCTGTTCACAAATCTGAAACACACACACTCCTGATCATAAATCTGAAACACACACACTTCTGATCACAAATCTGAAACACACACACTTCTGATCACAAATCTGAAACACACACACTTCTGATCACGAATCTGAAACACACACACTTCTGATCACAAATCTGAAACACACACACTTCTGATCACAAATCTGAAACACACACACTTCTGATCACAAATCTGAAACACACACACTTCTGATCATAAATCTGCAACACACACACACTTCTGATCATAAATCTGAAACACACACACTTCTGATCATAAATCTGAAACACACACTTCTGATCACAAATCTGAAACACACACACTTCTGATCATAAATCTGAAACACACACACTTCTGATCATAAATCTGAAACACACACACTTCTGATCACAAGTCTGAAACACACACACACTTCTGATCATAAATCTGAAACACACACACTTCTGATCACAAATCTGAAACACACACTTCTGATCATAAATCTGAAACACACACACTTCTGATCATAAATCTGAAACACACAAACTCCTGATCACAAATCTGAAACACACACACTTCTGATCACAAATCTGAAACACACACACTTCTGATCATAGATCTGAAACACACACACTTCTGATCATAAATCTGAAACACACAAACTCCTGATCACAAATCTGAAACACACACACTTCTGATCACAAATCTGAAACACACACACTTCTGATCACAAATCTGAAACACACACACTTCTGATCATAGATCTGAAACACACACACTTCTGATCACAAATCTGAAACACACACACTTCTGATCACAAATCTGAAACACACACACTTCTGATCATAAATCTGAAACACACACACTTCTGATCATAAATCTGAAACACACACACTTCTGATCACAAATCTGAAACACACACACTTCTGATCACAAATCTGAAACACACACACTTCTGATCACAAATCTGAAACACACACACTTCTGATCATAAATCTGAAACACACACACTTCTGATCATAAATCTGAAACACACACACTCCTGATCACAAATCTGAAACACACACACTTCTGATCATAAATCTGAAACACACACACTCCTGATCACAAATCTGAAACACACACACTTCTGATCATAAATCTGAAACACACACACACTTCTGATCATAAATCTGAAACACACACACTTCTGATCATAAATCTGAAACACACACTTCTGATCATAAATCTGAAACACACAAACTCCTGTTCACAAATCTGAAACACACACACTCCTGATCATAAATCTGAAACACACACTTCTGATCACAAATCTGAAACACACACACTCCTGATCACAAATCTGAAACACACAAACTCCTGATCACAAATCTGAAACACACACTTCTGATCATAAATCTGAAACACACACACTTCTGATCATAAATCTGAAACACACACACTTCTGATCATAAATCTGAAACACACACACTTCTGATCATAAATCTGAAACACACACACTCCTGATCATAAATCTGAAACACACACACTTCTGATCACAAATCTGAAACACACACACTTCTGATCACGAATCTGAAACACACACTTCTGATCACAAATCTGAAACACACACACTTCTGATCACGAATCTGAAACACACACACTTCTGATCACAAATCTGAAACACACACACTTCTGATCACGAATCTGAAACACACACTTCTGATCACGAATCTGAAACACACACTCCTGATCATGAATCTGAAACACACACACTCCTGATCATAAATCTGAAACACACACACTTCTGATCACAAATCTGAAACACACACACTTCTGATCACAAATCTGAAACACACACACTTCTGATCATAAATCTGAAACACACACACTTCTGATCACAAATCTGAAACACACACACTTCTGATCATAAATCTGAAACACACACACTTCTGATCATAAATCTGAAACACACACACTCCTGATCATAAATCTGAAACACACACACTTCTGATCACAAATCTGAAACACACACTTCTGATCATAAATCTGAAACACACACACTTCTGATCACAAATCTGAAACACACACTTTTGATCACAAATCTGAAACACACACTTTTGATCACAAATCTGAAACACACACACTTCTGATCATAAATCTGAAACACACACACTTCTGATCATAAATCTGAAACACACACACTCCTGATCATAAATCTGAAACACACACACTTCTGATCACAAATCTGAAACACACACTCCTGATCATATATCTGAAACACACACACTTCTGATCATAAATCTGAAACACACACTTCTGATCATAAATCTGAAACACACACTTTTGATCACAAATCTGAAACACACACTTCTGATCATAAATCTGAAACACACACACTTCTGATCACAAATCTGAAACACACACTTCTGATCACAAATCTGAAACACACACACTTCTGATCACAAATCTGAAACACACACTTCTGATCATAAATCTGAAACACACAAACTTCTGATCACAAATCTGAAACACACACTTCTGATCACAAATCTGAAACACACACTTCTGATCATAAATCTGAAACACACACACTCCTGATCATAAATCTGAAACACACACACTTCTGATCACAAATCTGAAACACACACACTCCTGATCATAAATCTGAAACACACACACTTCTGATCATAAATCTGAAACACACACACTCCTGATCATAAATCTGAAACACACACACTTCTGATCACAAATCTGAAACACACACTTCTGATCATAAATCTGAAACACACACACTCCTGATCATAAATCTGAAACACACACACTTCTGATCACAAATCTGAAACACACACACTCCTGATAATAAATCTGAAACACACACACTTCTGATCACAAATCTGAAACACACACTTCTGATCATAAATCTGAAACACACACACTTCTGATCACAAATCTGAAACACACACTTCTGATCATAAATCTGAAACACACACACTTCTGATCACAAATCTGAAACACACACTTCTGATCACAAATCTGAAACACACACTTCTGATCATAAATCTGAAACACACACACTTCTGATCATAAATCTGAAACACACACACTTCTGATCACAAGTCTGAAACACACACACACTTCTGATCATAAATCTGAAACACACACACTTCTGATCACAAGTCTGAAACACACACACACTTCTGATCATAAATCTGAAACACACACACTTCTGATCACAAATCTGAAACACACACACTCCTGATCATAAATCTGAAACACACACACTTCTGATCATAAATCTGAAACACACACACTCCTGATCATAAATCTGAAACACACACACTTCTGATCACAAATCTGAAACACACACTTCTGATCATAAATCTGAAACACACACACTTCTGATCACAAATCTGAAACACACACTTCTGATCATAAATCTGAAACACACACACTTCTGATCACAAATCTGAAACACACACTTCTGATCATAAATCTGAAACACACACACTTCTGATCACAAATCTGAAACACACACTTCTGATCACAAATCTGAAAACACACACTTCTGATCATAAATCTGAAACACACACACTTCTGATCACAAATCTGAAACACACACACTCCTGATCATAAATCTGAAACACACACACTTCTGATCATAAATCTGAAACACACACACTCCTGATCATAAATCTGAAACACACACACTTCTGATCACAAATCTGAAACACACACTTCTGATCATAAATCTGAAACACACACACTTCTGATCATAAATCTGAAACACACACACTTCTGATCACAAGTCTGAAACACACACACACTTCTGATCATAAATCTGAAACACACACACTTCTGATCACAAGTCTGAAACACACACACACTTCTGATCATAAATCTGAAACACACACACTTCTGATCACAAATCTGAAACACACACTTCTGATCATAAATCTGAAACACACACACTTCTGATCATAAATCTGAAACACACACACTCCTGATCACAAATCTGAAACACACACACTTCTGATCATAAATCTGAAACACACACACTTCTGATCACAAATCTGAAACACACACACTTCTGATCATAAATCTGAAACACACACACTTCTGATCATAAATCTGAAACACACACACTTCTGATCACAAGTCTGAAACACACACACACTTCTGATCATAAATCTGAAACACACACACTTCTGATCACAAATCTGAAACACACACACTTCTGATCATAAATCTGAAACACACACACTTCTGATCATAGATCTGAAACACACACACTTCTGATCATAAATCTGAAACACACAAACTCCTGATCACAAATCTGAAACACACACACTTCTGATCATAAATCTGAAACACACACACTCCTGATCATAAATCTGAAACACACACACTTCTGATCACAAATCTGAAACACACACACTTCTGATCATAAATCTGAAACACACACACTTCTGATCATAAATCTGAAACACACACACTCTTCTGATCACAAATCTGAAACACACACACTTCTGATCACAAATCTGAAACACACACTTCTGATCATAAATCTGAAACACACACACTTCTGATCATAAATCTGAAACACACACTTCTGATCATAAATCTGAAACACACACACTCCTGATCACAAATCTGAAACACACACACTTCTGATCATAAATCTGAAACACACACACACTTCTGATCATAAATCTGAAACACACACACACTTCTGATCATAAATCTGAAACACACACTTCTGATCACAAATCTGAAACACACAAACTCCTGATCACAAATCTGAAACACACACACTTCTGATCATAAATCTGAAACACACACTTCTGATCATAAATCTGAAACACACACACTCCTGATCACAAATCTGAAACACACACACTTCTGATCATAAATCTGAAACACACACTTCTGATCATAAATCTGAAACACACACTCCTGATCACAAATCTGAAACACACACACTTCTGATCATAAATCTGAAACACACACTTCTGATCATAAATCTGAAACACACACACACTTCTGATCATAAATCTGAAACACACACTTCTGATCATAAATCTGAAACACACACTTCTGATCATAAATCTGAAACACACACACACTTCTGATCATAAATCTGAAACACACACTTCTGATCATAAATCTGAAACACACACTTCTGATCATAAATCTGAAACACACACACACTTCTGATCATAAATCTGAAACACACACTTCTGATCATAAATCTGAAACACACACTTCTGATCATAAATCTGAAACACACACACTCCTGATCACAAATCTGAAACACACACACTTCTGATCATAAATCTGAAACACACACTTCTGATCATAAATCTGAAACACACACTCCTGATCACAAATCTGAAACACACACTTCTGATCATAAATCTGAAACACACACTTCTGATCATAAATCTGAAACACACACACACTTCTGATCATAAATCTGAAACACACACTTCTGATCATAAATCTGAAACACACACTTCTGATCATAAATCTGAAACACACACACACTTCTGATCATAAATCTGAAACACACACTCCTGATCACAAATCTGAAACACACACACTTCTGATCATAAATCTGAAACACACACACTTCTGATCACAAATCTGAAACACACACACTCCTGTTCACAAATCTGAAACACACACACTTCTGATCACAAATCTGAAACACACACTTCTGATCATAAATCTGAAACACACACTTCTGATCATAAATCTGAAACACACACACTTCTGATCATAAATCTGAAACACACACACTTCTGATCATAAATCTGAAACACACACACTTCTGATCATAAATCTGAAACACACACACTCCTGATCACAAATCTGAAACACACACACTTCTGATCATAAATCTGAAACACACACACACTTCTGATCATAAATCTGAAACACACACACACTTCTGATCATAAATCTGAAACACACACTTCTGATCACAAATCTGAAACACACAAACTCCTGATCACAAATCTGAAACACACACTTCTGATCATAAATCTGAAACACACAAACTCCTGTTCACAAATCTGAAACACACACACTCCTGATCATAAATCTGAAACACACACTTCTGATCATAAATCTGAAACACACACACTTCTGATCATAAATCTGAAACACACACACTTCTGATCATAAATCTGAAACACACACACTTCTGATCATAAATCTGAAACACACACACTTCTGATCATAAATCTGAAACACACACACTTCTGATCATAAATCTGAAACACACACTTCTGATCATAAATCTGAAACACACACTTCTGATCATAAATCTGAAACACACACACTTCTGATCATAAATCTGAAACACACACACTTCTGATCGCAAATCTGAAACACACACTTCTGATCACAAGTCTGAAACACACACTTCTGATCATAAATCTGAAACACACACACTTCTGATCATAAATCTGAAACACACACACTTCTGATCATAAATCTGAAACACACACACTTCTGATCATAAATCTGAAACACACACACTTCTGATCATAAATCTGAAACACACACACTTCTGATCATAAATCTGAAACACACACACTTCTGATCATAAATCTGAAACACACACACTTCTGATCATAAATCTGAAACACACACACTTCTGATCATAAATCTGAAACACACACACTTCTGATCATAAATCTGAAACACACACACTTCTGATCACAAATCTGAAACACACACACTTCTGATCATAAATCTGAAACACACACACTTCTGATCATAAATCTGAAACACACACACTTCTGATCATAAATCTGAAACACACACACTTCTGATCATAAATCTGAAACACACACACTTCTGATCATAAATCTGAAACACACACACTTCTGATCATAAATCTGAAAGACACACACTTCTGATCATAAATCTGAAAGACACACACTTCTGATCACAAATCTGAAACACACACACTTCTGATCATAAATCTGAAACACACACACTTCTGATCAGCTGTCACTCAAACGCTGTTTTCTACGCTCATCATAAAGACTTCATCACAGAAAAACTTCTGGCATTTGTGAAATTTCAGAAACACTTTTAAAGCCAAAGGACACAGGACATGTTTATGTTGTAATAAC
>NC_090184.1:46361659-46374159 GCF_024679245.1 Pseudorasbora parva
TTTGGATTTTATAACTTGAAATTGCAAGAAAAAGTCAGAATTGCAAGATATAAATTTAAGATTTTTACTTTTTCTCGTAATTCGGATTTTATAACTCGAAATTGCAAGAAAAAGTCAGAATTGCAAGATATAAATTTAAGATTTTTACTTTTTCTCATAATTTGGATTTTATATCTTGTAAATGCACGAAAACAATCAGAATTGTGAGATGAAAACGTACGATTTTTACTTTTTCTCGTAATTCGGATTTTATAACTTGTAATTGCAAGAAAAAAGTCAGAATTGCGAGATATAAATTAGCGATTTTAACTTTTTCTCGCAATTCGGATTTTCGTAATTGCAAGAAAAAAAGTCAGCATTGCGAGATATAAACGTAAGATTTTTACTTTTTCTCGTAATTCGGATTTTATCATTTGTAATTGCACGAAAACAATCGGAATTGCGAGATAAAAACGTACGTTTTTTACTTTTTCTTGTAATTCGGAATTTATAACTTGTAATTGCAAGAAAAAAGTCAGAATTGAGAGATTTAAATTTGCGATTTTTACTTTTTATTGTAATTTGGATTTTATAACTTGTAATTGCACGAAAAAAAGTCAGAATTGCGAGATATAAACGTAGGATTTTTACTTTTTCTCGTAATTCGGATTTTATAATTGCAAGAAAAAGTCAGAATTGCGATATAAACGTATGATATTTACTTTTTTTCGTAATTCGGATTTTATAATTCGTAATTGCATGAAAACAATCAGAATTGCGAGATAAAAACGTACAATTTTTACATTTTCTCGTAATTCGGATTTTATAACTCGAAATTGCAAGGAAAAAGTCAGAATTGCGAGATATAAACGTAATATTTTTACTTTTTCTCGTAATTCAGATTTTATAATTGCAAGAAAAAGTCAGAATTGCGATATAAACATACCATTTTAACTTTTTCTCGTAATTCGGATTTTATAACTCGAAATTGCAAAAAAAAGTCAGAATTGCAAGATATAAATTTAAGATTTTTACTTTTTCTCGTAATTTGGATTTTTTAACTTGTAATTGCACGAAAAAAGTCAGAATTGCGAGATATAAATGTAACATTTTTACTTTTTGTCATAATTCAAATTTTATAACTCGACATTGCAAGAAAAAAGTTAGAATTGCGAGATATAAACGTAGGATTTTTACTTTTTCTCATTATTCGGATTTTATAATTGCAAAAAAAAGTCAGAATTGCGATATAAATGTACGATTTTAACTTTTTCTTGTAATTTGGATTTTATAACTCGAAATTGCTAGGAAAAAGTCAGAATTGCGAGATATAAACGTAATATTTTTACTTTTTCTCGTAATTCAGATTTTATAATTGCAAGAAAAAGTCAGAATTGCGATATAAACATACCATTTTAACTTTTTCTCGTAATTCGGATTTTATAACTCGTAATTGCAAAAAAAAGTCAGAATTGCAAGATATAAATTTAAGATTTTTACTTTCTCTCGTAATTTGGATTTTTTAACTTGTAATTGCACGAAAAAAGTCAGACTTGCGAGATATAAATGTAACATTTTTACTTTTTGTCATAATTCAAATTTTATAACTCAACATTGCAAGAAAAAAGTTAGAATTGCGAGATATAAACGTAGGATTTTTACTTTTTCTCATTATTCGGATTTTATAATTGCAAAAAAAAGTCAGAATTGCGATATAAATGTACGATTTTAACTTTTTCTTGTAATTTGGATTTTATAACTCGAAATTGCTAGGAAAAAGTCAGAATTGCGAGATATAAACGTAATATTTTTACTTTTTCTCGTAATTCAGATTTTATAATTGCAAGAAAAAGTCAGAATTGCGATATAAACATACCATTTTAACTTTTTCTCGTAATTCGGATTTTATAACTCGAAATTGCAAAAAAAAGTCAGAATTGCAAGATATAAATTTAAGATTTTTACTTTCTCTCGTAATTTGGATTTTATAACTCGTAATTGCACGAAAAAAGTCAGAATTGCGATATAAACGTAAGATTTTAACTTTTTTTCGTAATTCGGTTTTTATAACTCGTAATTGCACGGAAACAATCAGAATTGTGAGATAAAAATATAAAAAAATTTAATTCTCGTAATTCGGATTTTATAACTCAAAATTGCACACAAAAAAGTCAGAATTGCGAGATATAAATTTAAGATTTTAACTTTTTCTCGTAATTTGGATTTTATAACTTGTAATTGCATGGAAAAAGTCAGAATTGCGAGATATAAATGTAAGATTTTTACTTTTTCTCGTAATTCAGATTTTATAATTGCAAGAAAAAGTCAGAATTGCGATTTAAACGTACGATTTTAACTTTCTCGTAATTCGGATTTTATAACTCGAAATTGCAAGAAAAAAGTCAGTATCGCGAGATATAAACGTAAAATTTGTACTTGTTCTCGTAATTCGGATTTTATAATTGCAAGAAAAAGTCAGAATTGCGATATAAACGTACGATTTTAACTTTTTCTCGTAATTCGGATTTTATAACTCGTAATTGCACGAAAACAATCAGAATTGCAAGATAAAAACGTACGATTTTAACTTTTTCTCGTAATTTGGATTTTTGTAATTGCAAGAAAAAGTCAGAATTGTGAGATAAAAACGTATTTTTACTTTTTCTTGTAATTCAGATTTATATAACTCGAAACAGCAAGGAAAAAGTCCTAATTGTGAGATAAACTTATGAATTTTACCTTTTTTAGTAATTCAGATTTTATATAACTCATAACTGCAGGAAAAAAGTCAGAATTGCAAGATATAAATGTAATATTTGTATTTTTTCTCGTAATTCGGATTTTATAACTCGTAATTGCAAAAAAAAGTCATTATTGCGAGATATAAACGTAAGATTTTTACTTTTTCTCGTAATTCGGATTTTATATAACTCGAAACAGCAAGGAAAAAGTCAGAATTGTGAGATAAACTTACGAATTTTCCCTTTTTTAGTAATTCAGATTTTATATAACTCATAACTGCAGGAAAAAATCAGAATTGCGAGATATAAACTTGCGATTTTTACTTTTTTTAGTAATTCAGATTTTATATAACTCATAACTGCAGGAAAAAAGTCAGAATTGTGAGATATAAACTTACGAATTTTACCTTTTTTAGTAATTCAGATTTTATATAACTCATAACTGCAGGAAAAAAGTCAGAATTGCGAGATATAAACTTACGAATTTTACCTTTTTTAGTAATTCAGATTTTATATAACTCATAACTGCAGGAAAAAAGTCAGAATTGTGAGATATAAACTTACGAATTTTACCTTTTTTAGTAATTCACATTTTATATAACTCATAACTGCAGGAAAAAAGTCAGAATTGCAAGATATAAATTTAAGATTTGTACTTTTTCTCGTAATTTGGATTTTATAACTTGTAATTGCACGAAAAAAGTCAGAATTGTGAGATATAAACGTAAGATTTTAACTTTTTCTCGTAATTTGGATTTTATAACTTGTAATTGCACGAAAAAAGTCAGAATTGTGAGATATAAACGTAAGATTTTTACTTTTCTTCGTAATTTGGATTTTATAACTCGTAATTGCAAAAAAAAGTCATAATTGCGAGATATAAACTTACGATTTTTACTTTTTCTCGTAATTCGGATTTTATAACTTGTAATTGCAGGGAAAAAGTCAGAACTGCGAGATAAAAACGTACGATTTTTACTTTTTCTCGTAATTCAGATTTTATAACTCGTAATTGCAAAAAAAAGTCAGAATTGCGAGATATAAACGTAAGATTTTTACTTTTTTAGTAATTCAGATTTTATATAACTCATAACTGCAGGGAAAAAGTCAGAATTGCAAGAAATAAATTTAAGATTTTAACTTTTTCTCGTAATTTGGATTTCATAATTTGTAATTCCGCGAAAAAAGTCAGAATTGTGAGATATAAACGTAATATTTTTACTTTTCTTCATAATTTGGAATTTATAACTCGTAATTCCACGAAAAAAGTCAAAATTGCGAGATATAAACGTAAGATTTTTACTTTTCTTCATAATTTGGATTTTATAACTCGTGATTCCACGACAAAAGTCAGAATTGCGAGATATAAACGTAATATTTTTACTTTTTCTCATAATTCGGATTTTATAACTCGTAATTGCAAAAAAAAGTCATAATTGCGAGATATAAACGTAAGATTTTTACTTTTTCTCGTAATTCTGATTTTATAACTTGTAATTGCAGGGAAAAAGTCAGAACTGCGAGATAAAAACTTACGATTTTTACTTTTTCTCGTAATTCGGATTTTATAACTCGTAATTGCAAAAAAAAGTCAGAATTGCGAGATATAAACGTAAGATTTTTACTTTTTTAGTCATTCAGATTTTATATAACTCATAACTGCAGGGAAAATGTCAGAATTGCGAGATATAAACGTAAGATTTTTACTTTTCTTCATAATTTGGAATTTATAACTCGTAATTCCACGAAAAAAGTCAGAATTGCGAGATATAAACGTAATATTTTTACTTTTTCTCATAATTCGGATTTTATAACTCGTAATTGCAAAAAAAAAGTCATAATTGCGAGATATAAACGTAAGATTTTTACTTTTTCTCGTAATTCGGATTTTATATAACTCATAACTGCAGGGAAAAAGTCAGAATTGCAAGAAATACATTTAAGATTTTTACTTTTTCTCGTAATTTGGATTTTATAATTTGTAATTGCACGAAAAAAGTCAGGGCTGCATTTCCCGATAACGTTGTCTCTTAGCGCGCTACGAAGACTCTAAAGGTATAACTTAACTGAAGGTACACCATTTCTAGGTGTGTTCCCCGAACTATACCTTAGTAGGTCGCTTAAGGTATACCTTCTTAAGTGCGACCTTAGCGGGTGCTGTCCGTGGCCGCGGTGCTGAATTGGCTTATATCGATGGCTCAAGAATCGATTATTTACTCTATGCAGGGGCTGTTTCACTGCGTTATGCAAAAAAAATGATGTTCTTTATAAAAGAAACACTTCAGAAATAGTTGAACGTTCATTTATCATACAAAATTGCACCTAAATTTTACATAATTCTGAAATGAGTGCACGAACCAGCAATCTCATGCTCAACCGCACCATGCGCATCACGCGTCATTTAAATTATTACAGTACATTTTCCATAGTGTCTTGATTTAATCCACAACCAGGGATGATTGACCATGCAGCAGCTGCATCACATTATTGTGTAAATAACTAATTTATATTATTAGATGGCCTACTCAATAAAAACGCAACACGCAAAACATATAATCAGCTGCTACTATATGGCGGAGAAAAAATAAAGAAAGAGGAGAGCCGCCAGCAGCTGATTTTAGTAGCTGAGCTCCGTCCAGTTTGTCTCGACAAAGCTGGTCCAACAAGATCTAAAAGCTGCTGAATTTGCTGTCGTGGTAGGCGAATTTTTTTTTTAATAGCAGCTTCTGACATGGTAGCCAGGGGACTAAAGTTTTCACGTATGAAATAGTGCACATACACTAAATTGCTCCGCAGACGGCGGCGTCTTTGATTTAGCACAATTCTATTCGATGCCTCGCTGCCAAAGTTTGACTAAACTCCCCTCCACAATCATTCCCTTTAAATAGGCTCCTAAGCTTTTCCTGTCTAATGGTTTGCCAGCTGATGTACCTTTGGATAATATTATTAAAAAGCTAACAACCATTAGTGTTTGTAATGAAATTTTATGACAATGAAATTTATGAAATTTCGTATGACAATTTTAATCCTTGCATAAAAAAACAAAACAAAAAAACTATTCAACTAGCCTAATTGAACACTGGGTGTATATAACAACTTCTTCGGAATTATATTCAGATAGACTGACATATAAAGAAGCTTCTTTCACAGTGGTGGCCACTAGGGGAATTAACTTTTAATAGTGATAAGGTATAGGTAAGAGTGGTCCAGACCAACCTTACGAAAGTATGACTTAAAGAAGGTATTCTTAACTAAGTTTGTTTCGGGAAACACATATTAACGTTAAGGGATACCTTAAGGTATAACTTAAGAATGACGTAGAGTTAAGAAGGTTTCGGGAAATGCAGCCCAGAATTGCGAGATATAAACATAAGATTTTTACTTTTTCTCGTAATTTGGATTTTATAACTTGTAATTGCATGAAAAAAGTCAGAATTGCGAGAGATAAACATAAGATTTTTACTTTTTCTCGTAATTCGGATTTTTTAACTCGAAATTGCAAAAAAAGTCAGAATTGCGAGATATAAACATAAGATTTTTACTTTTTCTCGTAATTCGGATTTTTTAACTCGAAATTGCAAAAAAAAAAAAGTCAGAATTGTGAGATATAAACGTAAGATTTTTACTTTTTCTCGTAATTCGGATTTTATAACTCGTGATTGCAAAAAAAAGTCATAATTGCGAGATATTAATTTGTGATTTTTTGTTTTTCTCGTAAATCAGATTTTATAACTTGTAATTGCAAGGAAAAAGCGAGATATAAATTTGCGTATCAGCCTCATCCGCAGCCATGCCAGATATTTATTCTGGATGTGTTTAATAAGAGGCATTCATGCACAGATTATTTTCAATGGAAGCTTCGGTCTGACATGCAAGGATAAAATAAGACGAGTAATTCAAAGTTTTGATTCTACAATTATGCTTTTTTGCTCACAAGTTAATTGTAGGAAAAATTAACAATTGATTGTTTGTCAATTTCTAGTTTTTGTAATTTTGGATTTTATGACTCATAATTGCACTTTTATATCTCACAAATCTGAGAAAACAAGTCAGAATTGTGAGATAAAGTCACAATTACCTTTTTATTTTTCCTGCACTGCAAAAAAATGCTTTTCTTATTTAGTATTTTTGTCTTGTTTCTAGTCCAAACATCTACAAATTCGTAAAACAAGAAGTATTTACTAGACAAGCAAAAATAATTGTCTTGATTTGGGAAAAATAACTCAAAATGAAGAGAGTTTTTGCTTAAAATAAGATAAATAATCTGCCAATGGGGTGAGAAAAATAATCTTAATTCAAACAGAAAACAAGATTATTTTTCTCACCCCATTGGCAGATTATTTATCTTATTTTAAGCAAAAACTCTCTTCATTTGGAGTTATTTTCCCCAAAACAAGACAATAATTTGTACTCGTCTAGTAAATGTTTCTTAATGTACGAATTTTAAGAAATTTTGACTAGAAACAAGACAAAAATACTAAGTAAGAAAAGCATTTTTTGCTCCAGCGATGGCAGAAGCGAACACTTGTGACACACTTTACATGAGCTACAGCGCACTTTACCGCAGTAAAACAGCACAGGTCGAGTGTTTGGTTTATAAACGTCACATTACTCAAGCTGCGCAGGTTTTTTGTGACCATCGCGCACACGACATCATGACAAGAGAGTTTATTTATTAGGCCGAGACTCGCAGAGATATTTGAGTTGGACACGGCGACCGTGAAACTGAACTATTCGCCTGATTTACAGCTGGTAAATATGGCTGATAATGGGCAATATCGACGAGAGACGTGTGTACAATATTCTTAAGAAAAGCATTCCAGACTCCGGGTGGGAAAAGCCAGAATAATTCTCCAGCACTTTGACAGAGAAGCCAAAGAACTGACAGACTCGAATCCACAGACACCAGCCAGCGAATAAACAAGCAGCAGTAAATGTCCTGAGGCCTCGCGCTTCACCTGTATTTACATCACCACTTCAACAGCGTTTGATTTAGCCCTTGTGTGTGTGTGTGTGTGTGGGCATGTTTTTTTTTTTGTTGAAATATCAGGACACAAATGTGTATAATGCCATGGGTATGACACAGGTATTACAGGAGAGGGTGAAATATGAGGACATTACTCATGGCCCCACTTTTCAAAAGGCTTATAAATCACACAGGAGGAGTTTTTATGAGAAAGTAAAAATGCAGAATGTTTCCTGTGATGGGTAGGTTTAGGGGCAGTGTGTGTGTGTGTGTGTGTGTGTGTGTGTGTGTGTGTGTGTGTGTGTGTGTGTGTGTGTGTGTGTGTGTGTGTGTGGCACATGTACGGGTCATTCATGTGTTTCTCTAATCAACGTCAGCTATTGTCTTCAGTGCTTCCTCAGTGTTTCAGTCTTGTTTTCCAGCAATAATATCTAAACATTCTTAACCTTTTATGGCACAGCGTCCCAATTTAATTTCTACTTATTTCCTTGTTATTCAGAAAAAAACACACTATAAATTGCACTATGAGAATTAAGACATAAACTTGTGATTTTTATTTTTATTAATATCTCAAAAATCAGAGAAAAAAGTCAGAATTGTGAGATATAAACTTACGATTTTTACTTTTTTCACGTTATTCACAATAAAAAATTCAGAATTGTGGGATATAAACTTACGATTTTTACTTTTTTCTCGTTATTCACAATAAAAAATTCTGAATTGTGGGATATAAACTTACGATTTTTACTTTTTTCACGTTATTCACAATAAAAAATTCAGAATTGTGAGATATAAACTTACGATTTTTACTTTTTTCACGTTATTCACAATAAAAAATTCAGAATTGTGAGATATAAACTTACGATTTTTACTTTTTTCTCGTTATTCACACTTAACTCGTATTTGCAATAAAAAAGTCCGAATTGTGAGATATAAACTTACGATTTTTACTTTTTTCTCGTTATTCACACTTAACTCGTATTTGCAAAAAAAGTCAGAATTGTGAGATATAAACTTACGATTTTTACTTTTTTCACGCAATTCACACTTAACTCGTATTTGCAATAAAAAAGTCAGAATTGTGAGATATAAACTTACGATTTTTACTTTTTTCTCGTTATTCACACTTAACTCGTATTTGCAATAAAAAAGTCAGAATTGTGAGATATAAACTTACGATTTTTACTTTTTTCTCGTTATTCACACTTAACTCGTATTTGCAATAAAAAAGTCCGAATTGTGAGATATAAACTTACGATTTTTACTTTTTTCTCGTTATTCACACTTAACTCGTATTTGCAAAAAAAGTCAGAATTGTGAGATATAAACTTACAATTTTTACTTTTTTCACGTAATTCACACTTAACTCGTATTTGCAATAAAAAAGTCAGAATTGTGAGATATAAACTTACGATTTTTACTTTTTTCACATAATTCACACTTAACTCGTATTTGCAATAAAAAAGTCAGAATTGTGAGATATAAACTTACGATTTTTACTTTTTTCACATAATTCACACTTAACTCGTATTTGCAATAAAAAAGTCAGAATTGTGAGATATAAACTTACGATTTTTACTTTTTTCACGCAATTCACACTTAACTCGTATTTGCAAAAAAGTCAGAATTGTGAGATATAAACTTATGATTTTTACTTTTTTCACGCAATTCACACTTAACTCGTATTTGCAAAAAAGTCAGAATTGTGAGATATAAACTTACAATTTTTACTTTTTTCTCGTTATTCACACAACTCGTATTTGCAAAAAAAGTCAGAATTGTGAGATATAAACTTACGATTTTTACTTTTTTCACGTAATTCACACTTAACTCGTATTTGCAATAAAAAAGTCAAAATTGTGAGATATAAACTTATGATTTTTACTTTTTTCTCGTTATTCACACTTAACTCGTATTTGCAATAAAAAAGTCAGAATTGTGAGATATAAACTTACGATTTTTACTTTTTTCTCGTTATTCACACTTAACTCGTATTTGCAATAAAAAAGTCAGAATTGTGAGATATAAACTTACGATTTTTACTTTTTTCTCGTTATTCACACTTAACTCGTATTTGCAATAAAAAAGTCAGAATTGTGAGATATAAACTCACGATTTTTACTTTTTTCTCGTTATTCACACTTAACTCGTATTTGCAATAAAAAAGTCAGAATTGTGAGATATAAACTTACAATTTTTACTTTTTTCTCGTTATTCACACTTAACTCGTATTTGCAAAAAAAGTCAGATTGTGAGATATAATCTTGCGACTTTAACTTTTTCTCGTTATTCACACTTTTTGACTCATAACTGCAAGAGAAAAGTCAGAATTGAAAGATATAAAGTTGCAATTTTAAAATTTTCCTTTAATTCCGATTTTATAACCTGTAATTGCAAAAAGAAAAAGTAAGAATTACACGATATAAACTTTTTTTATTCTCATTATTCATACTTTATAACTCATAATTGCAAGAAAAAAAATATGAATATCAAGATAAAAATACTTGCAATTTTTACTTTTTTCCCCGGTAATTTGGATTTTATAACTCATAATTGTGAATTTATATCTCAAAAATCTGGGGGAAAAGTCAGAAATGCGAGATATAAACTTGCAATTTTTTGTTTTTTTCCCCTATAATTTGGATTTTATAACTCATAATTGTGAATTTATATCTCAAAAATCGTCAGAAAAAGTCAGAAATGCGAGATATAAACTTGCAATTTTTACTTTTTTCTTGTTATTCACACTTTATAACTCGTAATTGCAAGAAATAAATCTGAATTGCGAGATATAAACTTGCAATTCGTACTTTTATATCGTTATTAATTAATTTCTAATCATTTTCTTGTTATTCAGAATAAATACAATAAATTGTACTGGGAAATAAAAGGGGCGGGCCTTAAGGTAGCCAATGATGTGCTGTGTTTAAGTCACATGACATATGACCACCTGAAGTCGCTCCTCGTTTCTGATCATCTCTTCTCAAGGGGGATTTTTTGCAGCATCTTTGATAAGTATATTTAGATATTTTCATTTACAAACATACTTTATCTAACAAAGTTTTACTGTAAATTGAGACTGTTTCCATACGGCGATGCTATCCACAGTGAAACTGCAGTCATTGGATTATTATAAATGCTAGCATCAACAATAGGACAGCAGTTGTTTATGTGTTTAAAGTGTTTATTATAGTACAGATGTGTTTTTGTATGTTACAAAATTATTTCTTCTTTTCAGAAAATTAATACAGCAATATTTTATGGAAAGGGCAATGGGAAGATGATTAAGTGACAGGGATCTACTTATTTTAGGCTTCCCAAGTATACATAGAAAAAAAATTTACTTAATATTTCTTTGGCAAGTTTTTGCATGCATATGTTTTTAATTAAGTTTCACATATGGAATTACGTAAACTAAGTAAAATTATCAAAGAAAATAATCATTTCTACTTATTTGAAGTTTCCTTTGTGATACATTTTACTCGTAAAATATAACATTGAATAAACCACACTTTTACTAAATACTAAGTAAGAAAAATGCTTCTCTTATTTAGTATTTTTGTCTTGTTTCTAGTCCAAATATCAAACAATTCTTAAAACAAGAAACATTTACTAGACAAGCAAAAGTTATTGTCTTGTTTTGGGAAAAATAACTCAAAATGAAGAGAGTTTTTGCTTTAAATAAGATAAATAATCTGCCAATGGGGTGAGGAAAATAATCTTAATTCAAACAGAAAACAAGATTATTTTTCTCACCCCATTGGCAGATTATTTAGTTTATTTAAGCAAAAACTCTCTTCATTTAGAGTTATTTTTCCACAAAACAAGACAATAATTTGTAAATAAACGTTTCTTAAAGTAAGAATTTGTAGATATTTTGACTAGAAATGGGACAAAAGTACTGAGCAAAAAAGCATTTTTGCAGTGTTTAAGAGAAAGGGCTGAATATATAAAGTGTTTGTGCTTAAAACAAGAGCAAATATCTGTCAATGGAGTCAGAAAAATCACCTCAATTCCAGATTTTTTTTGTGCTATATGTGAGTTCTGTCAGGTAAATCAACACTAGATGAACTATCAGTATTATTTCCCTCTAATTGACTGAACAAATGGCTCGTATCAGGTGTTTAAGCGGCGAGCCTTGCATTCATCAGAGATATGACAGCAGGAGCCGTAATAATGCCGTCAATAAAAGGTCAGGACGAGGCGAGTGCGAGACAGGCTTAATCAAACCGGCCGTAATGAGCGCAGCATGCCTAATATTAAACTAATAGATGATCTAACAGGGGAAATATTAATCTGCCCAGCGACCAATAACACTCCACAGCCTGAGATTAATTCGCCATTAGCCGTGATTTCTGACACACTTTAGACCTGACGTCACACTGACCCAGGATCAGCAAAACACACACACGCCAACTTTAGACCAAAATTCACATCTGTCCACACAATCACTCACTGCAAAAAAATGCTTTTCTTACTTAGTCTTGTTTCTAGTCAAAATATCTAACAATTCTTAAAACAAGAAGTATTTACTAGACAAGCAAAAGTAATTGTCTTGTTTTGGGGAAAATAACTCAAAATGAAGAGAGTTTTTGCTTAAAATAAGATAAATAATCTGCCAATGGGGTGAGAAAAATAATCTTAATTCAAACAGAAAACAAGATTATTTTCCTCACCCCATTGGCAGATTATTTATCTTATTTAACTCAAAATTAAGTGAGTTTTTGCTTATTTTTTCCCAAAACAAGACAATAATTTGTGCTTGTCAAGTAAATGTTTCTTAATGTAAGAATTTTTAGATGTTTGGACTAGAA
>NC_090184.1:46381659-46384159 GCF_024679245.1 Pseudorasbora parva
CCCTCATACAAACCCTACGCCTGTAATTATTGGTATTTAAATATATAATCACACTCTAACAATGACAGTGTAACTCTTTATTTTAAATAAATATTTTGTATTTATGCATTTAAGAAGTCAATAATATCTGGTTGCATGTAATTTATAGTTTAGCAAAAAAGTTACCTAGTTGCCTTAAAATGAGTTAATACAATGAACATTTTTTGAGATTCGACAATTTATTAAAATATTATTAAAAGATTTTTTTAAGCATATTGGGGAATTGTGTGTGTTTTATTTGTGATGACGCAGCCAAATTGTGCTATTTTTATGATTTATCAAATGTTTTATGTGGTTCAGATACAATAATATTTTGAGTTTCTATTTATTAAACTAATTTCCTTCATTGTATCAACTCATATTTTTAATTTCAATAAACTTAAAATGTTAAGGCAACCAGGTTACTTACTTTTTAAAGTTAAACCAACAAAAAACAACAATTTTTTTTTTTTTTTTACAGTGTATACATATATCGTGACACTCTTCCCTAATTCCTTATATTTTAAGGTGTCATCGTGGCAGTGTGATTATATATTGAAGTACTGAGTAATATGGGTTTGGCTGCATGTAATAATGCATAATTTACAACATGTAACAGGACACTGTAAATAAAGTGTCATCTGAATCACACGCACACAAACATGGTGCGCGAAACAATCACGGATACAATTTTAAATCTATAGCTATGCTCCAAAATGAACGCATTAAACATGCAAAAATGCGTGACTTTATAAAAAAGCGGGTTTTGCATGATTAAATGAAATCGCGGTAGTTTGAGCTCGCTGTAGAAATAAAGCGCGGTGTGAACGCGTGTAGTTGATGATTTTTTTTTTATCTGTGCATGAGAATAAGCTGAAGCGCATGCATGTGTTCAAGCTCTGAAATATGGGCTCGGGATCGCGCGTGTAGATAAAGAAGTCTCGCGCCCCCGGGAGACACACACACACACACACACACACATGTCCCGTGTTGGGATGATGAATGTGGGCCGATGGAGCAGATCGATCCGTGATCCGGACTCACTCCACAAAACTATACAGCAATTAATTGCGTGTTGTCCGCTCATCCCTCATGCGCTGGCGCGTTTATCGATGAAGATCCGCGGATCACTCACCGCATCACACACACACACACACACACACACACACACGGAATAAAATCATTTGCGCAATTAATAAAGATTCCACTCAGAAGAAACTGAGTAAAAAACATCTCAGTTGTTTGATAAGTGTAGGCTAATTATTATATATTCAATAGGCTACATAATAAATAAATAAAAAACATATGTGGGACAATAATCTCAGATTATATATTAACAAATCAGCTAAAACGTTAAAGAAGCGTTTATTCGCTTAATGAGTGTTTTTTGTGCATTTATAATGTCAGTGTTTCCGCGCGCCGGAGACAATTAAACAAAACTGGAGAATAATCCGAATTAAATCATCGGAAAGAACTGGTTTTAAGAAGAGCTGCACTGGTGAAATGCACACAGAGCTAGTTTATCTTATTAAAATCATTCAGAGAATCATTTCTAAAAATATCTCCACATAAGTTGATATTTTCCCACGATTTGAACGCTTTTAGTTCAGCCCTCACACAGATGAGATTCTTCATGGTGGGGTTATTTTCCAGAACCATATTTTTGATGTTTTGATTATTATGAGTGTTTTCTGTTCTCTAAAGCAGCGAAAGTTCCCACACATCCTCAGCCACGGAGAGCCTTTTCTTCTTCACAACCGAAGCCGGTGGCGCTTCATTTAGAACAGCTAATGATGCAACTAACCCTGATCATAACCATAAAAACATGCTTTAGTTGATATTAATAATCATAACCATAACATGCAAATAACCCTGATCATAACCATAAAAACATGCTTTAGTTGATATTAATAATCATAACCATAACATGCAAATAACCCTGATCATAACCATAAAAACATGCTTTAGTTGATATTAATAATCATAACCATAACATGCAACTAACCCTGATCATAACCATAAAAACATGCTTTAGTTGATATTAATAATCATAACCATAACATGCAACTAACCCTGATGCTTTAGTAAATATTAATAATCATAACCATAAAAACATGCAACTAACCCTGATCATAATCATAAAAACCTGCTTTAGTAAATATTAATAATCATAATCAGAAAAACATGCTTTAGTTGATATTAATAATCATAACTTTAGTACATATTACTAATCATAACCATACATGCATGCATTATTTTACTAATCATAACTCTAAATGCATGCATTATTAGATATTACTAATCATAACTCTAAATGCATGCATTAGTTGATATTACTAATCATAACTCTAAATGCATGCATTAGTTGATATTACTAATCATAACTCTAAATGCATGCACTATTACTAATCATAACTCTAAATGCACGCTTTAGTTGATATTAATAATCATAACTCTAAATGCATGCATTAGTTGATATTAC
>NC_090184.1:46389159-46439159 GCF_024679245.1 Pseudorasbora parva
CCAATCTCTGGGATAAAACAACCCAATCTCTGGGATAAAACAACTCAATCGCTGGGATAAAACAACCCAACCGCTGGGATAAAACAACCCAATCTCTGGGATAAAACAACTCAATCGCTGGGATAAAACAACCCAACTCGCTGGGAAAAGCGTTCTTCGCTTACCTTTATTTTTAGGAGTGCATGATCCAGACGTGCCTTAAACCATTTAAGTCTGATTTATGTGCTGAAAAACATAAACTTACATTTACAGCAATGCTTATGTCCGTCTGGTGTGTGTTGAGGAAGTATCTTCCTCATCATATCTGATCTCAGACCTGCTGAAATAACCTGCAAATGCACCGAGAGGGTTTCCCGTCAACACCTGAATGAAATAAATGGTCAAACTGAGGTCAGAGCCCATGATTAGACCCGCTGTCTGCAGCGAACCAATTCTGGCGAGCCAGCCAGGAGGTCAAAACCTCAGAGACGAGCGCCGCTGCTAAACATGGCAAACGCCAGCCGGTTTAACGAAGCACCATTTGACCTGATTAAGGGACCCGCGGCCCCAGATTGTGTGCTTGAGAAAGGCTGCAGAGAAAAAACAGATCAGAACAGCCACCAAAGATAAAAGAGCGCAAATAAAACGTATGATTTATAGGTCCGGTTCCAGAAGGGTTTCACACAGAGGAACCATTTTCTACAAAAGTTAATAATATATACACTCTTAAAAATGATCCTCTTTATTCATGAAATCATTCTTTAGATTATTAAACTGTTCTTCACACTTGCCTATCAATGAAACGGCTCTTCAACAGCATTTCTGAAATAAAAACAACAACCTTTGAAATCTTATCTTTAACTCTGGTCCTCTTCGCGGTCAAAAGTGACCGAAGCCTTAAAATGTAACAATTTTCCCCCCATGGAAACCAATGTATTTTGATTTTAGTTCAATAATATTTTTTGATTATTATTTAGAATTTTGAGGGTATTTTATGATACTATGCAATATGTATACAATTTTTATAAGCTATTTTTCCCCATTGAAAATAATAATAATAATAATAATAAAAAAACTAATTTAGTTTTTAATTATTTTTCAATTAAAACAATGTGTTCCATGTTAAAATAGAGACAAATTTTTTTGAAGGTAGTTATTGCCATCTGGTGGCAGTAAAAAAAAAGAAAAACTGATGTAATGCCATGTTATGGTCACTAGGTTCCTATATAACTCAATAGCCCCTTTCACACTGCACGTCGGACCCGCAATATTCCCGGAGCATTGCCGGGTCTCCTTCTGTGTGAAAGCAGCCACGTCCCGGCAATGATTACCGAATTCGACCCGGGACGAGCGCTGTGTGAACAAAAGCCGAAACTAATGCCGCAGCGTGTGCGTAGTTATCGTGCGACTCCTAGAGCTTGTTTCTTCAATAACACAACCCTGCAGTGCCAGAAGAGCTCGTCGGTGTTTTAAACGCAGAGAGTGTTCGTATACAAAAGAAACTAAAATTAAACAAGCAGAAATGAGCGCAAACTGGACACAAGTCGAGACCACGGAGCTCCTTACTATCCGCGCTGAAGCGGAGATCGCTCGCCGTTATACGTCACATCCGGATGTCACGTGTCATCTCGACCCGGGACCGTTACGGGTTGTGTGTGAAAGCGCACATATTACGGTATTTCGCTGGCAGTGTGAATGGACCAAATCTAGCGGCTCGGGAACAAATGCCGGGTCGCATTATCCGTGTGTTTGCCGGAATCGCAGTGGGAAAGGGGCTTATATAAAATGGCTTATACATTCTCTAGTATTTTTAGACATAAATACTTATTTCTATTAAGTTGTGGATTTGGACATTATCAAAGACTTAAGGTTTAGATTATTTTTTTTTTTTTTCATTTTTCTGTTGATTTGTCAGTTTTCGCATTCATTTTACTATTTCAAACCTGAGGAGAATTTTGAACATATAACATCAAAATTCAATACAAATGTAACAAAAATGAACAGGTATGTTTTATCACCGCATAATAGATCTGATTTTAACCTCTTATTTGAGACTTTTGGCTCTATTTTACCACATTGATAACAGCCATACCAGTTCATGTGTATAATATTGTGGTGTGTGTGTGTGTCTCTGGGTGTGTTTACTAGGGCCGGGACTCGATTAAAAAAATTAATATAATTAATTAGAGGCTTTGTAATTAATTAATCAAAATTAATCGCATTTTAATTGCATATAAATATTTGACCTGAGAACAGTGAGAAGTAATTTTTCACATGGATGTTTAGCATACCATTGAATAATGACTGAATCATAAGCTTAATCAACAAAATATAGTTTATTTATTTCAGTCCAGCAGACCAGTGCAATGTTTGCCATTAAGTGTAGCAAAAGCATATTTGTGATATTTGAGGCTCGATGTGCTGCGGTGATACGCTAACTCCTTGTTGTATAGCTTGCACACAACCCTGCTCTTGTCGACGCTTCCATTCTTTCGTTTTTTTAAACAAAATGTCCCATCCACGGGGCCAAGCAGAGCGCTCTCAGCAGCTTCGCTCATGTTCACTGTGGTTTGTTGTTGTCGTGACTCGTGAGCTACTTGGTGTTCCAGTATAATCGGTCCGTCGAAAAATAAGTGTGGTTACAATTGTTATTTATTTTTTGCGTAATTAATTAATCTTAATTAACGCATAGTCCCGGCCCTAGTGTTTACATGTGTGTGTGTCTGAGTGTTTGTGTCTGTTTTGAACTCTTGATGTTTTAGAGTGTAACCTTTTTTTACAGCATTGTGGCTTTTTTTTTCTTCAAACATTTGCAAAAATGTGCTGTGTGCTACAGTTGCACTACTCATATGTGTGTGTGTGTGTGTGTGGGGGGGGGGGGGGGGGGGGGATCAAAATAATCTTGATATTTTAGAGTGTCACCCCTACATTGCTATGCACATTTTCTTTTGGTTCATGGCTGATTTGTGGTTTGTGGTTTGTATCACCAAAAGATTCCCAGAGTTTTTGAATTTTTACGTATTTCCCTTTAATTTCCTATTTCGGTCATTTTTGACCGCGAAGGAGACAAGTGTGACTATTTTTTTTGCGACCCTTTAACATATCCGAATCATCTCCTTGATATTTTGTGTGTGTTCACATAGCTAATGCAACAAAAGTCACCAAGTGTCATCTCTTTCTGATGAGGCAAAAACATTAAACTTTTCCAAACGTAAGAGTTTTCAGTCATGTTTGACCGAAGAGGACCAGAGTGTAAAGAGCCGTTTCTAAACATCATTAGTGCTAATGAAGAACCTTTATTTTGAAGTGTGCATTCATTCGGTTTTCTGAATTATTATTATTTATTCCAAACGTTTTTAGAGATCAAATCAAAACCACCAGAATCTTGCACCGCTTATTTGGAAAATGCTGTTTATGCTCAGACAAACTATCAAATTCCCAATCGCACACAGCATCACATTTATCATCTGGCATATTTCTCCTCTTCAGCCCATTGGTATAGAACACACCAGTTCATAAGCACTGGTCCTGTAGATTGTGTGTGTGTGTGTGTGTGTGTGTGTGTGTGTGTGTGTGTGTGTGATGGGTAGGTTTAGGGGTAGTGTGTGTGTGTGTGTGATGGGTAGGTTTAGGTGTAGTGTGTGTGTATGTGTGTGTGTGTGTGTGTGTGATGGGTAGGTTTAGGGGTAGTGTGTGTGTGATGGGTAGGTTTAGGGATAGTGTGTGTGTGTGTGTGTGTGTGTGTGTGTGTGTGTGTGTGTGTGTGTGTGTGTGTGTGTATGATGGGTAGGTTTAGGGGTAGTGTGTGTGTGATGGGTAGGTTTAGGGATAGTGTGTGTGTGTGTGTGTGTGTGTGTGTGTGTGTGTGTGTGTGTGTGTGTGTGATGGGTAGGTTTAGGTGTAGTTTGTGTGTATGTGTGTGTGTGTGTGTGTGTGTGTGTGATGGGTAGGTTTAGGGGTAGTGTGTGTGTGATGGGTAGGTTTAGGGGCTGTGTGTGTGTGTGTGTGTGTGTGTGTGTGTGTGTGTGTGTGTGTGTGTGTGTGTGTGTGTGTGTTGGGTAGGTTTAGGGGCAGTGTAAGGGGATAGAACGGGGATAAAATACGGGTTGTACAGTATAGAAACCATTACGCCTATGGAATGTCCCCACATTTCACAAAAACAAACGTGTGTGTTTGTCTGTACACGGCGCAATTTTTATTTTCATTTTTTGTAAATTCCTCAGACATTGTCCGCCGTGACGCGCTGTAGGAGGAGCGTCATACAGGAAGACGCGCGCGCCGCTGACTCCGCTTCTTCTCTTCAGTGCATCTAATGCGCGGATCTCCATATGCAGCGATGCTCGCGCCGCAGCTCTGCCGCGCGATGGCTCTCCTTTACCTGCCGGCTTTAGGCAGCGCCATCGATTTCAAAACGCGGACGGGACCGCAAGTCACGGACAAGGTGAGACGCGCGTCCTGCAGTATTTCCCGCGGACTGAGGCGCGAGGATTGCACCACACACACACACACACACACACACACACACACACACAAAGCATCACTGTTAAGTAGCCTATTCTTGACAGATTGTTGTGTCGTGCGCATGCGTGTCTCGTCTGTAAATGCATCTCGCATTGTAGCCTATATTTACTAATATTTATAGAATACTTTCATATTTTTTGCATATTCGCATAAATTGGCACCAAATTGGCTTTTTATTTGCTTACTATATGTTACACGCTGACCTATATATATATCCGATCATGTGCTGACACTATTTATATATATATATATATATATATATATATATATATATATATATATATATATATATATACATACACACACACACACAAGGGCTGCACGATTTGGGGAAAATATGTAATTGCGATTATTCTGGTTAAAATAGCGATTTAAAATGTGATTTATTTATTTATTACAAACGAAAAGGGTCTGTGTATAAAATATTACTATTACAATAACATGTGTTAAAATTAAAACTAAAATTTAAGAATAAATATAATTATAATAATAATAATAACAATAATAATAATAATAATAATAATAATAATAATATTTTACAGAAAAAAGCTCTGTAACCCGTTAAAAATCATTGTAAGTATTTATTGTTTTATATATATATATATATATATATATATATATATATATATATATATATATATATATATATATATATATATATATATATATATATAAATCAGTGCTTTTTATCTGTGATATCAGTTTCTTAAAGTCTATGTGTTTATTATAAAATATAAGCCTCTTGTGCATCCACTGTGGGGAAAGAACTCTGTACATTGAAGGAAAACATATGGATTGTCATATAATTTTTTTCTTTTCTTATTTGTTACCCGAAAGTTTAATTCATCCTGGAGGCCAGAGGGCGCCCTCGAGCACAATCGCCCGCCACACACAGAGAGAAGTCATAATGACGTTTGAGGAAACCCCTAATGCGAAGCTCGCGCTGTAGCTGAATAAAAACAAGATAGAAATGCTTCGATTAAATATGAAGACAAACACACGACTGCGACAAAATATGTTCTTCAAGCCTTCTCGGATGGTTTCATAATAATAAAGTATATTATAACGCAGTTCTTCATCACGGTATCGAATACTGTTAAATAACTCACAATCTGTGTTGAGAAGCCACATCAGCTCACACACACTCGACTGACGATATGAAGTGAGTTACACTGCAAACAAAATATTTTCCTTCTATTTTACTTAGTATTTTTGTTTTTAAAATTTTTAAATTCTTCAAGTCACAATTATTGTCTTGTTTTGGAAAAAAATTGCTCAATATTAAGAGATTTTTTGTTTAAAATATGCTAATTATGCTAACACGTTAGATTACTCGCTACTGGAGAAAAGTCGCCAGATTAGAGTAACGCCTTAGATTACTCGCTACTGGAGAAAAGAGGTCAGATTAGAGTAACGCCTTAGATTACTCACTACTGGAGAAAAGAGGTCAGATTAGAGTAACGCGTTAGATTACTCGCTACTGGAGAAAAGTCGTCAGATTAGAGTAATGCGTTAGATTACTCGCCACTGGAGAAAAGTCGTCAGATTAGAGTAACGCGTTAGATTACTCGCTACTGGAGAAAAGTCGTCAGATTAGAGTAACGCGTTAGATTACTCGCTACTGGAGAAAAGTCGTCAGATTAGAGTAATGCGTTAGATTACTCGCCACTGGAGAAAAGTCGTCAGATTAGAGTAACGCGTTAGATTACTCGTTACTGGAGAAAAGTCGTCAGATTAGAGTAACGCGTTAGATTACTCACTACTGGAGAAAAGTCGTCAGATTAGAGTAATGCGTTAGATCACTCACTACTGGAGAAAAGTCGTCAGATTAGAGTAACACCTTAGATTACTCACTACTGGAGAAAAGTCGTCAGATTAGAGTAGCGCCTTAGATTACTCACTACTGGAGAAAAGTCGTCAGATTAGAGTAATGCGTTAGATTACTCGCCACTGGAGAAAAGTCGTCAGATTAGAGTAACGCGTTAGATTACTCGCTACTGGAGAAAAGTCGTCAGATTAGAGTAACGCGTTAGATTACTCGCTACTGGAGAAAAGTCGTCAGATTAGAGTAATGCGTTAGATTACTCGCCACTGGAGAAAAGTCGTCAGATTAGAGTAACGCGTTAGATTACTCGTTACTGGAGAAAAGTCGTCAGATTAGAGTAACGCGTTAGATTACTCACTACTGGAGAAAAGTCGTCAGATTAGAGTAATGCGTTAGATCACTCACTACTGGAGAAAAGTCGTCAGATTAGAGTAACGCGTTAGATTACTCGCTACTGGAGAAAAGTCGTCAGATTAGAGTAATGCGTTAGATCACTCACTACTGGAGAAAAGTCGTCAGATTAGAGTAACGCGTTAGATTACTCGCTACTGGAGAAAAGTCGCCAGATTAGAGTAACGCGTTAGATTACTCGCTACTGGAGAAAAGTCGTCAGATTAGAGTAATGCGTTAGATCACTCACTACTGGAGAAAAGTCATCAGATTAGAGTAGCGCGTTAGATTACTCGCTACTGGAGAAAAGTCGTCAGATTAGAGTAACTCGTTAGATTACTCGCTACTGGAGAAAAGTCGTCAGATTAGAGTAACTCGTTAGATTACTCGCTACTGGAGAAAAGTCGCCAGATTAGAGTAACGCGTTAGATTACTCGCTACTGGAGAAAAGTCGTCAGATTAGAGTAATGCGTTAGATCACTCACTGCTGGAGAAAAGTCGTCAGATTAGAGTAACGCGTTAGATTACTCGCTACTGGAGAAAAGTCGTCAGATTAGAGTAACGCGTTAGATTACTCGCTACTGGAGAAAAGTCGTCAGATTAGAGTAACGCGTTAGATTACTCGCTACTGGAGAAAAGTCGTCAGATTAGAGTAACGCGTTAGATTACTCGCTACTGGAGAAAAGTCGTCAGATTAGAGTAACTCGTTAGATTACTCACTACTGGAGAAAAGTCGCCAGATTAGAGTAACGCGTTAGATTACTCTCTACTGGAGAAAATTCGTCAGATTAGAGTAACGCGTTAGATTACTCGCTACTGGAGAAAAATCGTCAGATTAGAGTAACGCGTTAGATTACTCGCTACTGGAGAAAAGCCGCCAGATTAGAGTAACGCGTTAGATTACTCACTACTGGAGAAAAGTTGTCAGATTAGAGTAACGCGTTAGATTACTCGCTACTGGAGAAAAGAGGTCAAATTAGAGTAACGCGTTAGATTACTCACTACTGGAGAAAAGTCGTCAGATTAGAGTAACGCGTTAGATTACTCACTACTGGAGAAAAGTCGTCAGATTAGAGTAACGCGTTAGATTACTCGCTACTGGAGAAAAGTCGTCAGATTAGAGTAACGCGTTAGATTACTCGCTACTGGAGAAAAGTCGTCAGATTAGAGTAACGCGTTAGATTACTCACTACTGGAGAAAAGTCGTCAGATTAGAGTAACGCGTAAGATTACTCGTTACTGGAGAAAAATCGTCAGATTAGAGTAACGCGTTAGATTACTCGCTACTGGAGAAAAGTCGTCAGATTAGAGTAACGCGTTAGATTACTCACTACTGGAGAAAAGTCGTCAGATTAGAGTAACACGTTAGATTACTCGCTACTGGAGAAAAGTCGTCAGATTAGAGTAACGCGTTAGATTACTCGCTACTGGAGAAAAGTCGTCAGATTAGAGTAACGCGTTAGATTACTCCCTACTGGAGAAAAGTCGTCAGATTAGAGTAACGCGTTAGATCACTCACTACTGGAGAAAAGTCGTCAGATTAGAGTAACGCGTTAGATTACTCGCTACTGGAGAAAAGTCGCCAGATTAGAGTAGATCACTCACTACTGGGGAAAAGTAGTAAGATTAGAGTAACGCGTTAGATTACTCGCTACTGGAGAAAAGTAGTCAGATTAGAGTAACACGTTAGATTACTCGTTACTGGAGAAAAGTAGTCAGATTAGAGTAACGCGTTAGATTACTCGTTACTGGAGAAAAGTCGCCAGATTAGAGTAACGCGTTAGATTACTCACTACTGGAGAAAAGAGGTCAGATTAGAGTAACGCGTTAGATTACTCACTAATGGAGAAAAGTCGTCAGATTAGAGTAATGCGTTAGATCACTCACTACTGGAGAAAAGTCGTCAGATTAGAGTAACGCCTTAGATTACTCGCTACTGGAGAAAAGAGGTCAGATTAGAGTAACGCGTTAGATTACTCACTACTGGAGAAAAGAGGTCAGATTAGAGTAACGCGTTAGATTACTCACTAATGGAGAAAAGTCGTCAGATTAGAGTAACGCGTTAGATTACTCACTACTGGAGAAAAGTCGTCAGATTAGAGTAACGCCTTAGATTACTCGCTACTGGAGAAAAGAGGTCAGATTAGAGTAACGCCTTAGATTACTCACTACTGGAGAAAAGAGGTCAGATTAGAGTAACGCGTTAGATTACTCACTACTGGAGAAAAGTCGTCAGATTAGAGTAATGCGTTAGATCACTCACTACTGGAGAAAAGTCGTCAGATTAGAGTAGCGCCTTAGATTACTCACTACTGGAGAAAAGTCGTCAGATTAGAGTAATGCGTTAGATCACTCACTACTGGAGAAAAGTCGTCAGATTAGAGTAACGCGTTAGATTACTCGCTACTGGAGAAAAGTCGTCAGATTAGAGTAATGCGTTAGATCACTCACTACTGGAGAAAAGTCGTCAGATTAGAGTAACGCGTTAGATTACTCGCTACTGGAGAAAAGTCGCCAGATTAGAGTAACGCGTTAGATTACTCGCTACTGGAGAAAAGTCGCCAGATTACAGTAACGCGTTAGATCACTCACTACTGGAGAAAAGTCGTCAGATTAGAGTAGCGCGTTAGATTACTCGCTACTGGAGAAAAGTCGTCAGATTAGAGTAACTCGTTAGATTACTCGCTACTGGAGAAAAGTCGTCAGATTAGAGTAACTCGTTAGATTACTCGCTACTGGAGAAAAGTCGCCAGATTAGAGTAACGCGTTAGATTACTCGCTACTGGAGAAAAGTCGTCAGATTAGAGTAATGCGTTAGATCACTCACTACTGGAGAAAAGTCGTCAGATTAGAGTAACGCGTTAGATTACTCGCTACTGGAGAAAAGTCGTCAGATTAGAGTAACGCGTTAGATTACTCGCTACTGGAGAAAAATCGTCAGATTAGAGTAACGTGTTAGATTACTCGCTACTGGAGAAAAGTCGTCAGATTAGAGTAACGCGTTAGATTACTCGCTACTGGAGAAAAGTCGTCAGATTAGAGTAACTCGTTAGATTACTCACTACTGGAGAAAAGTCGTCAGATTAGAGTAACGCGTTAGATTACTCTCTACTGGAGAAAAATAGTCAGATTAGAGTAACGCGTTAGATTACTCGCTACTGGAGAAAAATCGTCAGATTAGAGTAACGCGTTAGATTACTCGCTACTGGAGAAAAGCCGCCAGATTAGAGTAACGCGTTAGATTACTCACTACTGGAGAAAAGTCGTCAGATTAGAGTAACGCGTTAGATTACTCGCTACTGGAGAAAAGAGGTCAAATTAGAGTAACGCGTTAGATTACTCACTACTGGAGAAAAGTCGTCAGATTAGAGTAACGCGTTAGATTACTCACTACTGGAGAAAAGTCGTCAGATTAGAGTAACGCGTTAGATTACTCGCTACTGGAGAAAAGTCGTCAGATTAGAGTAACGCGTTAGATTACTCGCTACTGGAGAAAAGTCGTCAGATTAGAGTAACGCGTTAGATTACTCGCTACTGGAGAAAAGTCGTCAGATTAGAGTAACGCGTAAGATTACTCGTTACTGGAGAAAAGTCGTCAGATTAGAGTAACGCGTTAGATTACTCGCTACTGGAGAAAAGTCGTCAGATTAGAGTAACGCGTTAGATTACTCACTACTGGAGAAAAGTCGTCAGATTAGAGTAACACGTTAGATTACTCGCTACTGGAGAAAAGTCGTCAGATTAGAGTAACGCGTTAGATTACTCGCTACTGGAGAAAAGTCGTCAGATTAGAGTAACGCGTTAGATTACTCCCTACTGGAGAAAAGTCGTCAGATTAGAGTAACGCGTTAGATCACTCACTACTGGAGAAAAGTCGTCAGATTAGAGTAACGCGTTAGATTACTCGCTACTGGAGAAAAGTCGCCAGATTAGAGTAACGCGTTAGATTACTCGCTACTGGAGAAAAGTCGCCAGATTAGAGTAGATCACTCACTACTGGGGAAAAGTAGTAAGATTAGAGTAATGCGTTAGATTACTCGCTACTGGAGAAAAGTAGTCAGATTAGAGTAACACGTTAGATTACTCGTTACTGGAGAAAAGTAGTCAGATTAGAGTAACGCGTTAGATTACTCGCTACTGGAGAAAAGTCGTCAGATTAGAGTAACGCGTTAGATTACTCGCTACTGGAGAAAAGTCGTCAGATTAGAGTAACGCGTTAGATTACTCGCTACTGGAGAAAAGTCGTCAGATTAGAGTAACGCGTTAGATTACTCGCTACTGGAGAAAAGTCGTCAGATTAGAGTAACTCGTTAGATCACTCACTGCTGGAGAAAAGTCGTCAGATTAGAGTAACGCGTTAGATTACTCGCTACTGGAGAAAAGTCGTCAGATTAGAGTAACGCGTTAGATTACTCGCTACTGGAGAAAAGTCGTCAGATTAGAGTAACGCGCTAGATTACTCGCTACTGGAGAAAAGTCGTCAGATTAGAGTAACGCGTTAGATCACTCGCTACTGGAGAAAAGTCGTCAGATTAGAGTAACTCGTTAGATTACTCACTACTGGAGAAAAGTCGCCAGATTAGAGTAACGCGTTAGATTACTCTCTACTGGAGAAAATTCGTCAGATTAGAGTAACGCGTTAGATTACTCGCTACTGGAGAAAAATCGTCAGATTAGAGTAACACGTTAGATTACTCGCTACTGGAGAAAAGCCGCCAGATTAGAGTAACGCGTTAGATTACTCACTACTGGAGAAAAGTCGTCAGATTAGAGTAACGCGTTAGATTACTCACTACTGGAGAAAAGAGGTCACATTAGAGTAACGCGTTAGATTACTCACTACTGGAGAAAAGAGGTCACATTAGAGTAACGCGTTAGATTACTCACTACTGGAGAAAAGAGGTCACATTAGAGTAACGCGTTAGATTACTCACTACTGGAGAAAAGAGGTCACATTAGAGTAACGCGTTAGATTACTCACTACTGGAGAAAAGTCGTCAGATTAGAGTAACGCGTTAGATTACTCACTACTGGAGAAAAGTCGTCAGATTAGAGTAACGCGTTAGATTACTCGCTACTGGAGAAAAGTCGTCAGATTAGAGTAACGCGTTAGATTACTCGCTACTGGAGAAAAGTCGTCAGATTAGAGTAACGCGTTAGATTACTCACTACTGGAGAAAAGTCGTCAGATTAGAGTAACGCGTAAGATTACTCGTTACTGGAGAAAAGTCGTCAGATTAGAGTAACGCGTTAGATTACTCGCTACTGGAGAAAAGTCGTCAGATTAGAGTAACGCGTTAGATTACTCACTACTGGAGAAAAGTCGTCAGATTAGAGTAACACGTTAGATTACTCGCTACTGGAGAAAAGTCGTCAGATTAGAGTAACGCGTTAGATTACTCGCTACTGGAGAAAAGTCGTCAGATTAGAGTAACGCGTTAGATTACTCCCTACTGGAGAAAAGTCGTCAGATTAGAGTAACGCGTTAGATCACTCACTACTGGAGAAAAGTCGTCAGATTAGAGTAACGCGTTAAATTACTCGCTACTGGAGAAAAGTCGCCAGATTAGAGTAGATCACTCACTACTGGGGAAAAGTAGTAAGATTAGAGTAACGCGTTAGATTACTCGCTACTGGAGAAAAGTAGTCAGATTAGAGTAACACGTTAGATTACTCGTTACTGGAGAAAAGTAGTCAGATTAGAGTAACGCGTTAGATTACTCGTTACTGGAGAAAAGTCGCCAGATTAGAGTAACGCGTTAGATTACTCACTACTGGAGAAAAGAGGTCAGATTAGAGTAACGCGTTAGATTACTCACTAATGGAGAAAAGTCGTCAGATTAGAGTAATGCGTTAGATCACTCACTACTGGAGAAAAGTCGTCAGATTAGAGTAACGCCTTAGATTACTCGCTACTGGAGAAAAGAGGTCAGATTAGAGTAACGCGTTAGATTACTCACTACTGGAGAAAAGAGGTCAGATTAGAGTAACGCGTTAGATTACTCACTAATGGAGAAAAGTCGTCAGATTAGAGTAACGCGTTAGATTACTCACTACTGGAGAAAAGTCGTCAGATTAGAGTAACGCCTTAGATTACTCGCTACTGGAGAAAAGAGGTCAGATTAGAGTAACGCCTTAGATTACTCACTACTGGAGAAAAGAGGTCAGATTAGAGTAACGCGTTAGATTACTCACTACTGGAGAAAAGTCGTCAGATTAGAGTAATGCGTTAGATCACTCACTACTGGAGAAAAGTCGTCAGATTAGAGTAGCGCCTTAGATTACTCACTACTGGAGAAAAGTCGTCAGATTAGAGTAATGCGTTAGATCACTCACTACTGGAGAAAAGTCGTCAGATTAGAGTAACGCGTTAGATTACTCGCTACTGGAGAAAAGTCGTCAGAATAGAGTAATGCGTTAGATCACTCACTACTGGAGAAAAGTCGTCAGATTAGAGTAACGCGTTAGATTACTCGCTACTGGAGAAAAGTCGCCAGATTAGAGTAACGCGTTAGATTACTCGCTACTGGAGAAAAGTCGTCAGATTAGAGTAATGCGTTAGATCACTCACTACTGGAGAAAAGTCGTCAGATTAGAGTAGCGCGTTAGATTACTCGCTACTGGAGAAAAGTCGTCAGATTAGAGTAACTCGTTAGATTACTCGCTACTGGAGAAAAGTCGTCAGATTAGAGTAACTCGTTAGATTACTCGCTACTGGAGAAAAGTCGCCAGATTAGAGTAACGCGTTAGATTACTCGCTACTGGAGAAAAGTCACCAGATTAGAGTAACGCCTTGGATTACTCGCTACTGGAGAAAAGTCGCCAGATTAGAGAAACGCCTTAGATTACTCGCTACTGGAGAAAAGTCGTCAGATTAGAGAAACGCGTTAGATTACTCCCTACTGGAGAAAAGTCGTCAGATTAGAGTAACGCGTTAGATCACTCACTACTGGAGAAAAGTCGTCAGATTAGAGAAACGCCTTAGATTACTCGTTACTGGAGAAAAGTCGTCAGATTAGAGTAACGCGTTAGATTACTCGCTACTGGAGAAAAGTCGTCAGATTAGAGTAACACGTTAGATTACTCACTACTGGAGAAAAGTCGTCAGATTAGAGTAACGCGTAAGATTACTCGTTACTGGAGAAAAGTCGTCAGATTAGAGTAACGCGTTAGATTACTCGCTACTGGAGAAAAGTCGTCAGATTAGAGTAACGCGTTAGATTACTCACTACTGGAGAAAAGTCGTCAGATTAGAGTAACACGTTAGATTACTCGCTACTGGAGAAAAGTCGTCAGATTAGAGTAACGCGTTAGATTACTCGCTACTGGAGAAAAGTCGTCAGATTAGGGTAACGCGTTAGATTACTCCCTACTGGAGAAAAGTCGTCAGATTAGAGTAACGCGTTAGATCACTCACTACTGGAGAAAAGTCGTCAGATTAGAGTAACGCGTTAGATTACTCGCTACTGGAGAAAAGTCGCCAGATTAGAGTAACGCGTTAGATTACTCGCTACTGGAGAAAAGTCGCCAGATTAGAGTAGATCACTCACTACTGGGGAAAAGTAGTAAGATTAGAGTAACGCGTTAGATTACTCGCTACTGGAGAAAAGTAGTCAGATTAGAGTAACACGTTAGATTACTCGTTACTGGAGAAAAGTAGTCAGATTAGAGTAACGCGTTAGATTACTCGTTACTGGAGAAAAGTCGCCAGATTAGAGTAACGCGTTAGATTACTCGCTACTGGAGAAAAGTAGTCAGATTAGAGTAACGCGTTAGATTACTCGTTACTGGAGAAAAGTCGTCAGATTAGAGTAACGCCTTAGATTACTCGCTACTGGAGAAAAGTCGCGAGATTAGAGTAACGCGTTAGATTACTCGCTACTGGAGAAAAGTCGCCAGATTAGAGTAACGCCTTGGATTACTCGCTACTGGAGAAAAGTCGCCAGATTAGAGTAACGCCTTAGATTACTCGCTACTGGAGAAAAGTCGTCAGATTAGAGAAACGCGTTAGATTACTCCCTACTGGAGAAAAGTCGTCAGATTAGAGTAACGCGTTAGATCACTCACTACTGGAGAAAAGTCGTCAGATTAGAGTAACGCCTTAGATTACTCGTTACTGGAGAAAAGTCGTCAGATTAGAGTAACGCGTTAGATTTCTCACTACTGGAGAAAAGTCGTCAGATTAGAGTAACGCGTTAGATTACTCACTACTGGAGAAAAGTCGTCAGATTAGAGTAACGCGTTAGATCACTCACTACTGGAGAAAAGTCGTCAGATTAGAGTAACGCCTTAGATTACTCGTTACTGGAGAAAAGTCGCCAGATTAGAGTAACGCCTTAGATTACTCGCTACTGGAGAAAAGTCGTCAGATTAGAGTAACGCGTTAGATTACTCCCTACTGGAGAAAAGTCGTCAGATTAGAGTAACGCGTTAGATCACTCACTACTGGAGAAAGTCGTCAGATTAGAGTAACGCCTTAGATTACTCGCTACTGGAGAAAAGTCGCCAGATTAGAGTAACGCGTTAGATTACTCGCTACTGGAGAAAAGTCATCAGATTAGAGTAACGCGTCAGATTACTCGCCACTGGAGAAAAGTCGCCAGATTAGAGTAACGCGTTAGATTACTCGTTTCTGGAGAAAAGTCGTCAGATTAGAGTAACGCGTTAGATTACTCGCTACTGGAGAAAAGTCGCCAGATTAGAGTAACGCGTTAGAATACTTGCCACTGGAGAAAAGTCGCCAGATTAGAGTAACGCGTTAGATTACTCGCTACTGGAGAAAAGTAGTCAGATTAGAGTAACGCGTTAGATTACTCGCTACTGGAGAAAAGTCGCCAGATTAGAGTAACGCGTTAGATTACTCGCCACTGGAGAAAAGTCGTCAGATTAGAGTAACGCGTTAGATCACTCGCTACTGGAGAAAAGTAGTCAGATTAGAGTAACGCGTTAGATTACTCATTACTGGAGAAAAGTCGCCAGATTAGAGTAACGCGTTAGATTACTCGTTACTGGAGAAAAGTCGTCAGATTAGAGTAACGCGTTAGATTACTCACTACTGGAGAAAAGTCGTCAGATTAGAGTAACACGTTAGATTACTCGCTACTGGAGAAAAGTCGTCAGATTAGAGTAACGCGTTAGATTACTCGCTACTGGAGAAAAGTCGTCAGATTAGAGTAACGCGTTAGATTACTCCCTACTGGAGAAAAGTCGTCAGATTAGAGTAACGCGTTAGATCACTCACTACTGGAGAAAAGTCGTCAGATTAGAGTAACGCGTTAGATTACTCGCTACTGGAGAAAAGTCGCCAGATTAGAGTAACGCGTTAGATTACTCGCTACTGGAGAAAAGTCGCCAGATTAGAGTAGATCACTCACTACTGGGGAAAAGTAGTAAGATTAGAGTAATGCGTTAGATTACTCGCTACTGGAGAAAAGTAGTCAGATTAGAGTAACACGTTAGATTACTCGTTACTGGAGAAAAGAAGTCAGATTAGAGTAACGCGTTAGATTACTCGCTACTGGAGAAAAGTCGTCAGATTAGAGTAACGCGTTAGATTACTCGCTACTGGAGAAAAGTCGTCAGATTAGAGTAACGCGTTAGATTACTCGCTACTGGAGAAAAGTCGTCAGATTAGAGTAACTCGTTAGATCACTCACTGCTGGAGAAAAGTCGTCAGATTAGAGTAACGCGTTAGATTACTCGCTACTGGAGAAAAGTCGTCAGATTAGAGTAACGCGTTAGATTACTCGCTACTGGAGAAAAGTCGTCAGATTAGAGTAACGCGCTAGATTACTCGCTACTGGAGAAAAGTCGTCAGATTAGAGTAACGCGTTAGATTACTCGCTACTGGAGAAAAGTCGTCAGATTAGAGTAACTCGTTAGATTACTCACTACTGGAGAAAAGTCGCCAGATTAGAGTAACGCGTTAGATTACTCTCTACTGGAGAAAATTCGTCAGATTAGAGTAACGCGTTAGATTACTCGCTACTGGAGAAAAATCGTCAGATTAGAGTAACGCGTTAGATTACTCGCTACTGGAGAAAAGCCGCCAGATTAGAGTAACGCGTTAGATTACTCACTACTGGAGAAAAGTCGTCAGATTAGAGTAACGCGTTAGATTACTCGCTACTGGAGAAAAGAGGTCACATTAGAGTAACGCGTTAGATTACTCACTACTGGAGAAAAGTCGTCAGATTAGAGTAACGCGTTAGATTACTCACTACTGGAGAAAAGTCGTCAGATTAGAGTAACGCGTTAGATTACTCGCTACTGGAGAAAAGTCGTCAGATTAGAGTAACGCGTTAGATTACTCGCTACTGGAGAAAAGTCGTCAGATTAGAGTAACGCGTTAGATTACTCACTACTGGAGAAAAGTCGTCAGATTAGAGTAACGCGTAAGATTACTCGTTACTGGAGAAAAGTCGTCAGATTAGAGTAACGCGTTAGATTACTCGCTACTGGAGAAAAGTCGTCAGATTAGAGTAACGCGTTAGATTACTCACTACTGGAGAAAAGTCGTCAGATTAGAGTAACACGTTAGATTACTCGCTACTGGAGAAAAGTCGTCAGATTAGAGTAACGCGTTAGATTACTCGCTACTGGAGAAAAGTCGTCAGATTAGAGTAACGCGTTAGATTACTCCCTACTGGAGAAAAGTCGTCAGATTAGAGTAACGCGTTAGATCACTCACTACTGGAGAAAAGTCGTCAGATTAGAGTAACGCGTTAGATTACTCGCTACTGGAGAAAAGTCGCCAGATTAGAGTAGATCACTCACTACTGGGGAAAAGTAGTAAGATTAGAGTAACGCGTTAGATTACTCGCTACTGGAGAAAAGTAGTCAGATTAGAGTAACACGTTAGATTACTCGTTACTGGAGAAAAGTAGTCAGATTAGAGTAACGCGTTAGATTACTCGTTACTGGAGAAAAGTCGCCAGATTAGAGTAACGCGTTAGATTACTCACTACTGGAGAAAAGAGGTCAGATTAGAGTAACGCGTTAGATTACTCACTAATGGAGAAAAGTCGTCAGATTAGAGTAATGCGTTAGATCACTCACTACTGGAGAAAAGTCGTCAGATTAGAGTAACGCCTTAGATTACTCGCTACTGGAGAAAAGAGGTCAGATTAGAGTAACGCGTTAGATTACTCACTACTGGAGAAAAGAGGTCAGATTAGAGTAACGCGTTAGATTACTCACTAATGGAGAAAAGTCGTCAGATTAGAGTAACGCGTTAGATTACTCACTACTGGAGAAAAGTCGTCAGATTAGAGTAACGCCTTAGATTACTCGCTACTGGAGAAAAGAGGTCAGATTAGAGTAACGCGTTAGATTACTCACTACTGGAGAAAAGTCGTCAGATTAGAGTAACGCGTTAGATTACTCACTACTGGAGAAAAGAGGTCAGATTAGAGTAACGCGTTAGATTACTCACTACTGGAGAAAAGTCGTCAGATTAGAGTAATGCGTTAGATCACTCTCTACTGGAGAAAAGTCGTCAGATTAGAGTAGCGCCTTAGATTACTCACTACTGGAGAAAAGTCGTCAGATTAGAGTAATGCGTTAGATCACTCACTACTGGAGAAAAGTCGTCAGATTAGAGTAACGCGTTAGATTACTCGCTACTGGAGAAAAGTCGTCAGATTAGAGTAATGCGTTAGATCACTCACTACTGGAGAAAAGTCGTCAGATTAGAGTAACGCGTTAGATTACTCGCTACTGGAGAAAAGTCGCCAGATTAGAGTAACGCGTTAGATTACTCGCTACTGGAGAAAAGTCATCAGATTAGAGTAATGCGTTAGATCACTCACTACTGGAGAAAAGTCGTCAGATTAGAGTAGCGCGTTAGATTACTCGCTACTGGAGAAAAGTCGTCAGATTAGAGTAACTCGTTAGATTACTCGCTACTGGAGAAAAGTCGTCAGATTAGAGTAACTCGTTAGATTACTCGCTACTGGAGAAAAGTCGCCAGATTAGAGTAACGCGTTAGATTACTCGCTACTGGAGAAAAGTCATCAGATTAGAGTAACGCGTTAGATTACTCACTACTGGAGAAAAGTCATCAGATTAGAGTAACGCGTTAGATTACTCGCTACTGGAGAAAAGTCGTCAGATTAGAGTAACGCGTTAGATTACTCGCTACTGGAGAAAAGTCGTCAGATTAGAGTAACGCGTTAGATTACTCACTACTGGAGAAAAGTCGTCAGATTAGAGTAACGCGTTAGATTACTCACTACTGGAGAAAAGTCGTCAGATTAGAGTAACGCGTTAGATTACTCGCTACTGGAGAAAAGTCGTCAGATTAGAGTAACGCGTTAGATTACTCGCTACTGGAGAAAAGTCGTCAGATTAGAGTAACGCGTTAGATTACTCGCTACTGGAGAAAAGTCGTCAGATTAGAGTAACTCGTTAGATTACTCGCTACTGGAGAAAAGTCGTCAGATTAGAGTAACGCGTTAGATTACTCTCTACTGGAGAAAATTCGTCAGATTAGAGTAACGCGTTAGATTACTCGCTACTGGAGAAAAGCCGCCAGATTAGAGTAACGCGTTAGATTACTCGCTACTGGAGAAAAGTCGTCAGATTAGAGTAACGCGTTAGATTACTCGCTACTGGAGAAAAGAGGTCAAATTAGAGTAACGCGTTAGATTACTCGCTACTGGAGAAAAGTCGTCAGATTAGAGTAATGCGTTAGATTACTCGCTACTGGAGAAAAGTCGTCAGATTAGAGTAACGCGTTAGATTACTCGCTACTGGAGAAAAGTCGTCAGATTAGAGTAACGCGTTAGATTACTCGCTACTGGAGAAAAGTCGTCAGATTAGAGTAACGCGTTAGATTACTCGCTACTGGAGAAAAGTCGTCAGATTAGAGTAACGCGTAAGATTACTCGTTACTGGAGAAAAGTCGTCAGATTAGAGTAACGCGTTAGATTACTCGCTACTGGAGAAAAGTCGTCAGATTAGAGTAACGCGTTAGATTACTCACTACTGGAGAAAAGTCGTCAGATTAGAGTAACGCGTTAGATTACTCCCTACTGGAGAAAAGTCGTCAGATTAGAGTAACGCGTTAGATCACTCACTACTGGAGAAAAGTCGTCAGATTAGAGTAACGCGTTAGATTACTCGCTACTGGAGAAAAGTCGCCAGATTAGAGTAACGCGTTAGATTACTCGCTACTGGAGAAAAGTCGCCAGATTAGAGTAGATCACTCACTACTGGGGAAAAGTAGTAAGATTAGAGTAACGCGTTAGATTACTCGCTACTGGAGAAAAGTAGTCAGATTAGAGTAACACGTTAGATTACTCGTTACTGGAGAAAAGTAGTCAGATTAGAGTAACGCGTTAGATTACTCGTTACTGGAGAAAAGTCGCCAGATTAGAGTAACGCGTTAGATTACTCGCTACTGGAGAAAAGTAGTCAGATTAGAGTAACGCGTTAGATTACTCGTTACTGGAGAAAAGTCGTCAGATTAGAGTAACGCCTTAGATTACTCGCTACTGGAGAAAAGTCGCGAGATTAGAGTAACGCGTTAGATTACTCGCTACTGGAGAAAAGTCGCCAGATTAGAGTAACGCCTTGGATTACTCGCTACTGGAGAAAAGTCGCCAGATTAGAGTAACGCCTTAGATTACTCGCTACTGGAGAAAAGTCGTCAGATTAGAGAAACGCGTTAGATTACTCCCTACTGGAGAAAAGTCGTCAGATTAGAGTAACGCGTTAGATCACTCACTACTGGAGAAAAGTCGTCAGATTAGAGTAACGCCTTAGATTACTCGTTACTGGAGAAAAGTCGTCAGATTAGAGTAACGCGTTAGATTACTCACTACTGGAGAAAAGTCGTCAGATTAGAGTAACGCGTTAGATTACTCACTACTGGAGAAAAGTCGTCAGATTAGAGTAACGCGTTAGATCACTCACTACTGGAGAAAAGTCGTCAGATTAGAGTAACGCCTTAGATTACTCGTTACTGGAGAAAAGTCGCCAGATTAGAGTAACGCCTTAGATTACTCGCTACTGGAGAAAAGTCGTCAGATTAGAGTAACGCGTTAGATTACTCCCTACTGGAGAAAAGTCGTCAGATTAGAGTAACGCGTTAGATCACTCACTACTGGAGAAAGTCGTCAGATTAGAGTAACGCCTTAGATTACTCGCTACTGGAGAAAAGTCGCCAGATTAGAGTAACGCGTTAGATTACTCGCTACTGGAGAAAAGTCATCAGATTAGAGTAACGCGTTAGATTACTCGCCACTGGAGAAAAGTCGCCAGATTAGAGTAACGCGTTAGATTACTCGTTTCTGGAGAAAAGTCGTCAGATTAGAGTAACGCGTTAGATTACTCGCTACTGGAGAAAAGTCGCCAGATTAGAGTAACGCGTTAGAATACTTGCCACTGGAGAAAAGTCGCCAGATTAGAGTAACGCGTTAGATTACTCGCTACTGGAGAAAAGTAGTCAGATTAGAGTAACGCGTTAGATTACTCGCTACTGGAGAAAAGTCGCCAGATTAGAGTAACGCGTTAGATTACTCGCCACTGGAGAAAAGTCGTCAGATTAGAGTAACGCGTTAGATCACTCGCTACTGGAGAAAAGTAGTCAGATTAGAGTAACGCGTTAGATTACTCGTTACTGGAGAAAAGTCGCCAGATTAGAGTAACGCGTTAGATTACTCGTTACTGGAGAAAAGTCGTCAGATTAGAGTAACGCGTTAGATTACTCGCCACTGGAGAAAAGTCGCCAGATTAGAGTAACGCGTTAGATCACTTGCTACTGGAGAAAAGTAGTCAGATTAGAGTAACGCGTTAGATTACTCGTTACTGGAGAAAAGTCGTCAGATTAGAGTAACACGTTAGATTACTCGCCACTGGAGAAAAGTCGCCAGATTAGAGTAACGCGTTAGATTACTCGTTACTGGAGAAAAGTCGTCAGATTAGAGTAACGCGTTAGATTACTCGCCACTGGAGAAAAGTCGCCAGATTAGAGTAACGCGTTAGATCACTTGCTACTGGAGAAAAGTAGTCAGATTAGAGTAACGCGTTAGATTACTCGTTACTGGAGAAAAGTCGTCAGATTAGAGTAACACGTTAGATCACTCGTTACTGGAGAAAAGTCGCCAGATTAGAGTAACGCGTTAGATTACTCGTTACTGGAGAAAAGTCGTCAGATTAGAGTAACACGTTAGATTACTCGCCACTGGAGAAAAGTCGCCAGATTAGAGTAACGCCTTAGATTACTCGCTACTGGAGAAAAGTCGCCAGATAAGAGTAACGCCTTAGATTACTCGCCACTGGAGAAAAGTCGCCAGATTAGAGTAACGCGTTAGATTACTCGTTACTGGAGAAAAGTCGTCAGATTAGAGTAACGCGTTAGATTACTCACTACTGGAGAAAAGTCGCCAGATTAGAGTAACGTGTTAGATTACTCGCCACTGGAGAAAAGTCGCCAGATTAGAGTAATGCGTTAGATTACTCGCTACTGGAGAAAAGTCGCCAGATTAGAGTAACGTGTTAGATTACTCGCCACTGGAGAAAAGTCGTCAGATTAGAGTAACGCGTTAGATTACTCACTACTGGAGAAAAGTCGCCAGATTAGAGTAACGTGTTAGATTACTCGCCACTGGAGAAAAGTCGCCAGATTAGAGTAATGCGTTAGATTACTCGCTACTGGAGAAAAGTCGCCAGATTAGAGTAACGTGTTAGATTACTCACTACTGGAGAAAAGTCGCCAGATTAGAGTAGCGCGTTAGATTACTCGCCACTGGAGAAAAGTAGTCAGATTAGAGTAATGCGTTAGATCACTCGCCACTGGAGAAAAGTTGCCAGATTAGAGTAATGCGTTAGATCACTCACTACTGGAGAAAAGTCGCCAGATTAGAGTAAAGCGTTAGATTACTCGCCACTGGAGAAAAGTCGCCAGATTAGAGTAACGCGTTAGATTACTCGCCACTGGATAAAAGTCGCCAGATTAGAGTAACGCGTTAGATTACTCGCTACTGGAGAAAAGTCGTCAGATTAGAGTAACGCCTTAGATTACTCGCTACTGGAGAAAAGTCGTCAGATTAGAGTAACGTGTTAGATTACTCACTACTGGAGAAAAGTCGTCCTATTAGAGTAACGTGTTAGATTACTCACTACTGGAGAAAAGTCGTCAGATTAGAGTAACACGTTAGATTACTCGTTACTGGAGAAAAGTCGTCAGATTAGAGTAAGGCGTTAGATTACTTGCTACTGGAGAAAAGTCGTCAGATTAGAGTAACGCGTTAGATTACTCGCTACTGGAGAAAAGAGGTCAGATTAGAGTAACGCGTTAGATTACTCACTACTGGAGAAAAGTCGTCAGATTAGAGTAACGTGTTAGATTACTCACTACTGGAGAAAAGTCGTCAGATTAGAGTAACGCGTTAGATTACTCGCTACTGGAGAAAAGTCGCCAGATTAGAGTAACGCGTTAGATTACTCGCTACTGGAGAAAAGTCGTCAGATTAGAGTAAAGCGTTAGATTACTCGCTACTGGAGAAAAGTCGTCAGATTAGAGTAAAGCGTTAGATTACTCGCTACTGGAGAAAAGTCGTCAGATTAGAGTAACGCGTTAGATTACTCGCTACTGGAGAAAAGTTGCCAGATTAGAGTAACACGTTAGATTACTCGCTACTGGAGAAAAGTCGTCAGATTAGAGTAAAGCGTTAGATTACTCGCTACTGGAGAAAAGTCGTCAGATTAGAGTAACGCGTTAGATTACTCGCTACTGGAGAAAAGTAGTCAGATTAGAGTAATGCGTTAGATTACTCACTACTGGAGAAAAGTCGTCAGATTAGAGTAACGCGTTAGATTACTCGCTACTGGAGAAAAGTAGTCAGATTAGAGTAACGCGTTAGATTACTCGCTACTGGAGAAAAGTTGCCAGATTAGAGTAACACGTTACTGGCATCACTGGTCATTTGTTTGTGGAGATGTTTGACACGTGTTGCTTTTTCAAACTCACATTACACGACTCCTGACCGCAGCTGCTTATCACACACATGCTCGGCATATATTTATTTAATTAAAATCACAGCCTTTACAATTTCATAATCGCACATAAGCCAAATCACGATTTCGGTTTGATTTAGATTGATCATGCAGCCCTAACACACACAAACACACACACACACACACACACACACACACACACACACACATACACGTTTGTTTTTGTGACATATGGAGACATATTCCATAGGCATAATGGTTTTTATACTGTACAAACTATATTTTCTATCCCCTTACACTGCCCCTAAACCTACCCATCACACACACATACATGCACACACACATGCACACACACACACACACACACACACTCTGTCAGGTGTGTTCTGCTTGTTGAAGTGTGTCTTCTGTGGTGTTTTTTCCTGCAGGTGTTTTTCGACATCACTGTCGGAGGACATGAGGTTGGCAGGATCGTGATCGGTTTGTTCGGAGAAGTCGCTCCTCTAACTGTGCAGAACTTTGTGGCTCTTGCCACAGGAGAGGTACAACTCACACACACACACACCCACACACACACACACACACACACACTGCCCCTAAACCTACCCATCACAGGAAACATTCTGCATTTTTTCTTTCTCATAAAAACTCCTCCTGTGTGATTTATAAGTGGGGACATGGGTAATGTCCTCATATTTCACCCTCTCCTGTAATACCTGTGTCATACCCATGGCATTATACACATTTGTGTCCTGATATTTCACAAAAACATGCCCACACAAACGTCTGGTTCACTATCTTTGTGGGGACTCTCCATAGACGTAATGGTTTTTATACTGTACAAACCGTACATTCTTTCCCCCTACACTGCCCCTGCCCCTAAACACACACACACACACACACACACACACACACACACACACACACACACACACACTAACACAGATCCTCTCTTCAGAAGGGCTACGGGTACAAAGGCAGCAAGTTCCATCGAGTTATTAAAGACTTCATGATCCAGGGCGGAGACGTCCCAGCTGGAGACGGCACAGGCGGTGAGACGAATATAACGCTTGCTTTACACACATTCTGAAAGATGTGAATATGAATTTTTTACGTGTGCCTTGCATGCATTTCACACAGAGCCAGAGAAACACACGTCATTATGAGTATGTACAATTGTAGTGGACCCATATTAGGTGGCCTTAACGACTGTGTGCTAACATTGTAATTAATCCTTTGATACAATGCGCTTATTGTGTACATACATGTTTTTACATTGTACTTACATTTTTAAAAATACCTGCATGCAATTACATCTGTAATTTCATTTTTTGTAAATACACTTTTGACACTTCCCTTACCCACACACCACACCTGTCCCTATACTGTAAAAAAGTATTTTAAAAAGAAGTTACCTGGTTGCCTGTATATATATATTTGAATAGTTTTAAAAAACAAATTTCGTTGGTAAGAATTAATATTCTAATAAAACATTTTTTGGAAAATATGTTGATTTCAACGAGTGTTAATATCTATCACTAAGCAGAGGTGGACAAATTACACAACTTCATTACTTGAGTAAAAGTATTAGTACTAGTACTCCGTTATAAGTGAAAGTTGTAAAAACTGATTTTTACTGAAGTAAAAGTACAGAAGTATTTGTTTTCAAAAGTACTTAAGTATCAAAAGTAAATGTCCTTTTTTATGTCGCTGCATTATTGTATTATAGTTGTATAAATGCACATTATGCCATCATGGTTTAAGCCAGTCAGTGACGCTCCATCTGACACACTAGCATACGACTAACTTAAACTCATTTAAATACTTGTAGAAAAGTTACAAAGCTGCTGTCACTTTAAGGCCGAATGCACGGATCCAATACACTGATACACATCTGATATTCTCACACTGTTCACCTTCACTGAAGACAGAATCAACTTTGTTTATGTGAATCCTCCACTAAATGAGCATTTGGACATCCCTCTTCTTCCATTTTGCTCTAAACTATAAATCAGTGTTTAATAAATGCTGTGAAATCATTGAACTTCACGAGACTCTACAAGAGTGATTCCTGAAAGGCTTTCTGCAAAAACCCAAACACCTTTTAAAGAAGAAAAAAATCATCACTGACTTTCAAAGCTGCGACAGAAACGACTTTCCACTTCGAGGACCTTGATAGAAATGTAGTGGAGTAAAGAGGACGATATTTGTGGTTAGATATTCAGCCACCGAAAAAGAAAGGCTTTTATCATCCGGAAGAGAAGCCAATGCTGAATAAAGTCGTAGTTTTTGTTATTTTTGGACCCAAATGTATTTTGGATGCTTCAAGAGACTCTAATTAACCCACTGATGTCTCATATGGACTACTGTGATGATGTTTTTATTCCCTTTCTGGACATGGACAGTATAGTGTGCATACACTTGCATACGCTCTCAGACTAAATATAAAATATCTTAAACTGTGTGTGAAGATGAACGGAGGTCTTATGGGTGCGGAACAACATCATTAATGTTTCATTTTTGGGTGAACTAACCCTTTAAGTAAATATGAGATTAGCAGTGAGTAATTCCTCACACACAGACACACACTGACTCCCTGTAATTTTAAACCCTCACGTCTGTCCTCCAGGTAAAAGCATCTACGGAAGCACGTTTGCGGATGAGAACTTCAGGCTCCGGCATTTGGGCCCCGGATGGGTCAGTATGGCGAACGCCGGGCCGGACACTAACGGGTCGCAGTTCTTCATCACGTTAGCCAGAGCGCCGTGGCTCGACGGAAAACACGTGGTGTTCGGAAAAGTCCTGGAAGGGATGGTAAGAATCCTGCAGAAGACAGAGAGAAACACACACACACATACACATATACAGATAAATAATCTGCCAATGGGGGGAGAGAAATAATCTTGACTCAAACAGAAAACAAGATTATTTTTCTCACCCCATTGGCAGATTATTTATCTTATTTTAAGCAAAAACTCTCTTCATTTTGAGTTATTTTTCCCAAATCAAGACAATAACTTTTGCTTGTCTAGTAAATACTTCTTGTTTTAAGAATTAAGATGTTTGGACTAGAAACAAGACAGAAATACTGAGTAAGAAGAGCATTTTTTTGCAGTGTAACGCGTTAGATTACTCGTTACTGGCATCACTGCTCATCTTTGTGTGTGTGTGTGTGTGTGTGTGTGTCTCAGTCTGTGGTTCACACCATCGAGCTCCAGGACACGAACGAGCGTAACCTGCCGTACACCGAGTGTGTGATCATCAACAGCGGGAAGATTAAGCTGAAGGAGCCGTTAGTGGTGGAAGTGGAGGGATGGTGATCTCTCTCTCTCTCACACACACACACACACACACACACACACACACACACACACACACACACACTTCTGATCTTCATATGCTCGTTCTTCTATGCAGCACTATCGTATCAGTCCAAATGTGTGAGTGTTTGTCCTGCATCAACTCTCTCCTCACTGCGCAGCACTTTAGATCACACACACACACACACACACACACACACACACACACACACACACACACACACACACACACACACACACACACACACACCCTCAGAGTGCCATAAGACACACACAACTTGAATACGAATGGTTTCCTATGACCTTTAGGAACACGGATAATAGTCTCTGTTAGAATAATCTGTATGTAAATATGTTTAGTTCATTTTCTTTCATTTTTATGTAGAAACTGAATCTAACTTTATACGATCGCGGCAGTTTCACTATTATGTTCATGTCTTTGTGTGTGTGTGTTTGTGTCTGTGTGTGTGTGTATTTGTGTCTGTGTGTGTGTGTACAACTGTTTAAAAGTTTTGAGGTCAGTAAAGACATTTTAAAAAGTGACAGTAAAGACATTTATAATGTTAAAAAAGATTATATTTCTAATAAATGCTGTTCTTTTATAATTATCAGAGTATCATGAGAAATAAAATGTGTCACAGTTTCCACAGAAATATGAACATAAAAAGCACAAATTATTACTTAAAATGTAAAAAATCTTACATAAAAAGCTTAAATGATGACATAAAAATTTAACATTTAAACCAAAATTATGACGTAAAAAGTACTTAAAACGTCAAAAAAATATTATTAAATTTTAACAAATTATTACTTAAAAGGTCAAAACTGACATAAAAAGCCAAAATTATGGGGGGGGGGGGGGAATTATTACTTAAAAATTCTAAATAATGATGTCAAAATTTAAACAGAAATAATGACATAAGTCAATGTAAACACAAATTATTACTTAGTCATAATTATATCTATTAAAATGATGACTAAAAGTTGAAATTAACATAAAATTGAAATTATGATTTAAAATTTTAAACCGAAATTATGCCGTAAAATTATTACTTAAAACGTCAAAATTATGACAAAAGGTTTAAATGAACTATTTGAAAAATATTTTTTTCATTAAGGATGCATTAAACTGATCAAAAGTGACATAACAATGTTACAAAAGATACTATTTCTAATAAATGCTGTTCTTTTGAACTTTATATTCCTCAAAGCATCATGAGAAATAAAATGTGTCACAGCTTCCACAGAAGTATGAACATAAAAAGCATGAATTATTACCTAAAATGTTACAATTCTGACATAAAAAGACAAAATTGTGAAAAATAAAAGTATTACTTAAAGTCAAAATGATGATGTCAAAATTTAAACAGAAATAATGACAAGTCAAAACTTAAACAGAAAATATAAATTAGTAACATTTACAATCATAATAGTTATGATCAGAAGAGACTCTTTCAGACAAACATGTACACACACACACACACACACACACACACAAAATGGTTATGAACAATTAATTTAGTATTGGATATCATATCATTTATAGCTTGTTCCTAAAGTCAACATAAAAAGATTTTCCCTTCACATTATATTTCAGAATTAGACTAAATGCAATCAGAACAGGAACATGAATCAGTAAAGCACTAGTAAGAGTTTTGATTTCATGTCGACTGGAAATATATTTATGAAATCATCCAGAGATTTTGTCTGCTGTCTCAAAATAAACCCTTTTCTCCTGAATGAGGTTTATATTCTTTATTTCTGTGCACAAACCTGGGACTGTATTTATCAAGCTTCTCAAAGTGCTGAGAATTCATGAAATTTACTCCACCTTTCAAACTTAAGTATAAAAGCAAGTTATCAAAGTTCTTAAGGCTAAAAATCACTTTCGCCGTTCAGTGTGAATTTATCGGAGAATATTCTTAAATCAGGACATCTATTCAGTGATTGGTCCATGCGTATGACATCATCCAAAACTCTGTTTGTGTCGTAAATCAACTTTAAAACTGACACTTAAGGTTTAGTCTACACTTCACTTAATGTATGACTGAGATTCTTGATAACTAACTTTTAAGCGCAGCTTTAAGCAAAGATTTCTTTTTACTCTTAAAGGGTTAGTTCACCCAAAAATTAAATGTATGTCATTGATACGACTAACTTAAACTCATTTAAATACTTGTAGAAAAGTTACAAAGCTCTTTATAAAGCTGCTGTCACTTTAAGGCCGAATGCACGGATCCAATACACTGATACACATCTGATATTCTCCCAACTTAACTCTTCGTTCTCCCAGACGTTTACATGTTTGAAAATTGTATGAGCCATGCTTCAAGTGTATGTTAACTTAACTATTCTTTAATATTAAAAAAAAAAAAAACATATTTAATTAATTATAGCCATGAGTACACACACTGCACTGCAAAAATGCCTTTCTTACTCAGTATTTTGGTCTTGTTTCTAGTCCAAACATCTAAAAATTCTTAAAACAAGAAGTATTTACTAGACAAGCAAAAGTAATTGTCTTGTTTTGGAGGAAATAACTCTAAATGAAGAGAGTTTTTGCTTAAAATAAGATAAATAATCTGCCAATGGGGTGAGAAAAATTCTCTTAAAACAACTTTGGCAGATTATTTTTCTTATTTTAAGCAAAAACTTTTAATTTTGAGTTATTTTTTCCCAAAACAAGATATTTTTTACTAGTCTAGTAAATGTTTCTAAATGTAAGAATATTTAGATATTTTGACTAGAAACAAGATAAAATTCTAATACTTTAATACTACTATAATCTTAATATATACATATGAAATTAATCTACTAAACGCAAAAACTCTCTTAATTTTTAAGTTATTTTTCCCAAAACAAGACAATAATTTGTACTTGTCTAGTAAATGTTTCTTAATGTAAGAATTTTTTGATATTTTGACTAGAAACAAGACAAAAATACTAAGTAAGAAAAGCATTTTTTCCAGTGTGTGCCATGGAACCGTCTTCCATTTTGCTATAAACTGATCAGTGTAAAAAAAAAAATTGGGAAATTTCACGTGAACCTACAAGAGTGATAATTGATAGACTGTCTGCACAAAAAAAAAAAAAAAAAAAAGATGAAGAAAATCATCACTGACTTTCAAAGCTGCGACAGAAACGACTTTCGACTTCGAGGACCTTGATAGAAATGTAGTGGAGTAAAGAGGACGATATTTGTCTTTCAGATGGAGTGAAGTTAAAGTCAGAAGATTACAGAAAAATAATCCTCAAGTAATACAGACACTTAAAAGGTGTATATAAGTACAGTACTCAAGTAAATGTGCTTAGTTACTGTCCAGCTCTGGTTAAAAGCAGCAGAAACTCACAGATTTGACGTCTCCGCTGTGACCTGTTAGAACATCTCCAGCCAACAAGTGCAATGCTGAAGAGCTCCGGGAGGGAATTTCACCAAAGCCGCTTTTGGAAAATAGCAGCGGATCGATGGAGGATCCGTCCGGAGCGCTGGGAGTGTGTCCGGCATGGAGGTGAGTGGAGATGACAGGCTTCATTATCAGCAGAGCTGGAGTCCCTGAGGAACGCTCCTGCTGCATGATGGGACAGTTCGCTGGAAAGGTCAAGAGCAGACAAATCAGCCTGGCAGAAACCATCTGAAACTGCGGCTGATAGAGCCAGAGCTGCAAACAATGATGCTCTTCCTCACCGCTTCGGTCTCTCGTTTTCCAGCTTCAATCTCTAAACTTCCTTAAATCAAGACACATTTACTGGAGAAGAGAAATCACTGAAGATATTAAGACTGAGAAATTAATCCAAATGAAGTGAGATTGAGCTCAAAACAAGAACAATAAAAACAATCATTGGCAGATATTTGCTCTTGTTTTAAGCACAAACACACTTCATTTTTCAGTCTTAATATCTTTATTAAGATATTAATTTAAGGTAAAATGTAAGAATGTTTTGATATTTGTACTGGAAACAGTACTGTAACACTTTGTTTGAGGCCTTTATGTAAAATTCATCATATAGATATTCACAATGTCTGCTGTAATGCATTATATGTGCTTCTTTTCCTGGTAAAATAAAGGTTATAATAATAATAATAATAATAATAATAATAATAATAATAATATATCTTTGAAAATAATTGTGACCAAAGTTAAAATGCATTACATTAACAGATTTCTCGTTACATCTTAAATTGTTTGTTTTTCTGTGGTTATAATTATATCACACAATACATTATAAGGTCCATTCAAATATAATGCATTATATATAAAGGCTTTAGAGATGAACAATATATCAACCAGCATATTTATTTTCATTCACCATTCATTTTTAATGTTATCGGTATCGGACGATATTTGTTCATTTTTAATGTTATCGGTTTCGGACGATATTTGTTCATTTTTAATGTTATCGGTATCGGCCGATATTTGTTCATTTTTTATGTTAACGGTATCGGCCAATATTTGTTCATTTTTTTATGTTAACGGTATCGGCCAATATTTGTTCATTTTTAATCTTATCGGTATCAGCCGATATTTGTTCATTTTTAATCTTATCGGTATCGGCCGATATTTGTTCATTTTTAATCTTATCGTATCCGCCGATATTTGTTCATTTTTAATCTTATCGTATCGGCCAATATTTGTTCATTTTTTAATGTTATCGGTATTCACAGATATTTGTTCATTTTTAATCTTATCGTATAGGCCAATATTTGTTCATTTTTAATGTTATCGGTATTCGCAGATATTTGTTCATTTTTAATGTTATCGGTATTCGCAGATATTTGTTCATTTTTAATGTTATCGGTATTCGCAGATATTTGTTCATTTTTAATCTTATCGTATAGGCCAATATTTGTTCATTTTAATGTTATCGGTATCGGCCAATATTTGTTCATTTTTAATCTTATCGTATCGGCTGATATTTGTTCATTTTTAATGTTATCGGTATCGGCTGATATTTGTTCATTTTTTTATGTTAATGGTATCGGGCGATATTTGTTAATTTTTAATCTTATCGTATCGGCCGATATTTGTTCATTTTTAATCTTATCGGTATCGGCCGATGTTTGTTCATTTTTAATCTTATCGTATCCGCCGATATTTGTTCATTTTTAATCTTATCGTATCGGCCAATATTTGTTCATTTTTAATCTTATCGTATCGGCCAATATTTGTTTATTTTTAATGTTATCGTATCTGTCAATATTTGTTCATTTTTAATCTTATCGCATCGGCCGATATTTGTTCATTTTTTAATGTTATCCGTATCGGCCGATATTTGTTCATTTTTAATCTTATCGCATCGGCCGATATTTGTTCATTTTTTAATGTTATCCGTATCGGCCGATATTTGTTCATTTTTTAATCTTATCGTATCGGCCAATATGTGTTATTTTTTACTGATATCGGTATCTGTCAATATTTGTTCATTTTTTACTGATATCGGTATCGGTCAATATTTGTTCATTTTTTTATCTTATCGTATCAGCCAATAATGTGTTCATTTTTTACTGATATCGGTATCGGCCGATATTTGTTCATTTTTAATCTTATAGTATCGGCCAATATTTGTTCATTTTTAATCTTATCGTATCGGCCAATATTTGTTCATTTTTAATGTTATCCGTATCGGCATTTATTTGTTCATTTTAATGTTATCGGTATTGGCCGATATTTAATAATTATGTTATTTGGCATTGGTCGATATATGTTAATTCTTAAATGTTATCTTTATCACCCACCATGTCATATTGGCCAATATATGATAATTTATGTTATATGTATCAGCCAATATTTACTCATTTTTATGTTATCATAAACATATCATATTGACCAATATATGACCATTTATGTTATCGGTATCAGCCAATATTAGCCTAGAAATCTAGACGCACCCTAGCGGCAGCAAATTTAATTTGCCCGCAAGTGTGGTCTAGCAACTCTCAATTCCTATCTGAGCTGTATTCCTTAGAATCTGGACGACCCAATCACATTGTGTAGGCTATAGAGTGGGCGGGCGGGGCCATAATGACGACGGCCGAGTTGCGTTTGCGTGCTTCTAGTAACACAGTCTTCTAGTCAACACAGAAACTGGCGAACGGCGGCGGTCTTTCGAATCAGCTCTGCCCGCGCCTCCGGTAGACTTGGAGTTAAGCTTTCCACTGAGAAAAGAACAAAGAGTGGCACTGAAGTCATTCTTAAAAAGGGAAGATGTGTTCGGAGTTTAGCCGACCGGATACGGCGAATGTTTAATCAGTCAGTGAGCTCTGCTTCACCGTCGTTGCTCCGGTTGGTGTAGCGCTATCCTATCGCGTGCAGAGGGAGTTTGAAAGACAACCGTTTATCCCGCCCCTCGGACTGAGCCCTGTCTATGGTGAGTTTCCAGACCAAACATCTTGATGTGGGTCTGGCTTGTCAGGCTAAGCCAATATATGATAAAATATTTATCAATATCGGCCTATATTTGTTCATTTTTAAATGTCATCGCTATCCCCCACCATATCATATCAGCAGTTATATTTTTATGTTATTGTTATCACCCACCATATCGTCAGCCGATATTTTATCATTTTTAATGTTATCGGTATCAGTTGATATAAGATCATTTTTTATGCTATCGTTATTGGCCCAAAAATGCCGATATATTAAAGCTAATAAATAATATATTGTATCGGCCGATATATGATCATGTTATCGTATCGGCCGATATTTGTATCATTTTTAATGTATCAGTTGATATAAGATAATTTTTAACGCTATCATTATCACCCGGTAAGCAAACTGGCCGATACATTAAAGCTGATTAATATATTATCTCCTTCCGCTGAGACACTTCAGATGCACACTGTTCGACATGATGTTTGTGAATTGCTTGAAATATGACTCGAATCACTTTGAAAAGGAAAATTCAGTTCAGTGCAACATGTGCAGCTCAAGTCTTTCATATCGGCTATATAAAATTATAATGAGAACATTAATATTGTGTGCTTGGGACATGGCTTTAATTGTCAATGGATTTTTAATATCAGGCTCTCAAAAATGACATTTGGATTTAGATTTATCGGCATATATGGGTTATCGGCTTTCAAATATAAAGAATTATCGGTATCAGCCAAAATCTTCCCAAAGACATTTTTTATATAAATACAAACACCCCACTGCAAAACTAGTATTTTTGTCTTGTTTCTAGTCAAAATATCAAAAAAATCTTACATTAAGAAACATTTCCTAGACGAGTAGAAATGATTGTCTTGTTTTGGGGAAAATAACTCAAAATGAAGAGAGTTTTTGCTTAAAATAAGATAAATAATCTGCCAATGGGGTGAGAAAAATAATCTTAATTCAAACAGAAAACAAGATTATTTTTCTCACCCCATTGGCAGATTATTTATCTTATTTTAAGCAAAAACTCTCTTCATTTTGAGTTATTTTCCCCAAAACAAGACAATTACTTTTGCTTGTCTAGTAAATTTTTAGATGTTTGGACTAGAAACAAGACAAAATATTAAGTAAGAAAAGCATATTTTGCAGTGCTCCTGTTACATGAAACTGCTCTGAAACAGTGTGTGTTGTGAAAAGCGCTATATAAATAAACTTAATTTGATTGAATTATTATGTTCAACTGTTTCTTTTTGATCATCACTGTTGACGTCACATCGACTGAAAATCTCCGGTTTATAAAACATGTCCTCTTCTAACGGTTAAGTCTAATCCATAAACGTGGTCTGCTTTTATATAATATTGTCAGCGTTGCGTATCGATTGTGAGGACTGGAGTCTCTGGCCATCTCCGCTGACAAGAGAATCATTTACAGATCTCTCTCAGTTTCTGCCGTATTGACGTCCCTGTAATGACACGTCTAACCCTCTGTAATTCGGACAATTATTACCCAAAAGCTCCCAGTCCTGCAGGTCTTTACAATTAGAGCTGGAATCATCTGGCTGACGAATCTGACAGACCCGACAGACTTCAGCTCACACTCACCGATACACACTTGAGGAAATATTTAATTTCAGCCGTGTTACGCTCACTGTAAAGTCTCGTCTGCTCATTAAAGCTGCGTTTATCTGCTCATAACTCCAGTAAAGCAGTGTAATATCCCTCCAGTGTAGATCATCTGTTCTCTGTGTGAATATACAGTAAAGTGTGATTTATTCCTGTGATCATCATCATCATCATCATCATCACTCTTCAGTGTCACATGATCCTTCACTAATCACTCTCAGATAATTTCTTACTCTTATCAATGTTTAATCATCATAATAACTTTTTAAGTAATAATTTACGTCATAATTTTGACTTTTTACATAATTTCAGTTTGAATTGACTTTGTGTCATTTTTTATGACATAATTTTGTAATCATTTTAACTTTTTGTCATATTTTTGACTAAAAACTATTTTGACTTTTTACATAATAATATTGATTTAAATTTTGACATGTCAATTTTTTTTGTCATAATTTTGCTTTTTTGAGTAATCATTTCAACTTTTTGTCATAATTTTGACATCTCTTTGAATTTTTACATAATTTTGATTTGTCATAAAAAATCAAATAAAAAATGTCATAATTTTGGCTTTTTGAGTAATGATTTTAACTTTTTGTCATAATTTTGATGTGTCTGAATTTTTACAAAATTTCAGTTTCAATTTTGACTTGTCATAAATTCGTTTTTTATGTCATAATTTTGGCTTTTTTGAGTAATCGTTTTAACTTTTTGTCATAATTTTGACAAAAAACTATTTGGACTTTTTACATAATATTGATTTAAATTTTGATAATTGTTTTGTCATAACTTTGGCTTTTTGAGTAATCATTATAACTTTTTGTCATAGTTTTGACGTGTCTTTGAATTTTTACATAATAATTACAGTTTTAATTTTGACTTGTCATAAATATGTTTTTTATGTCATATTTTGGCTTTTTGAGAAATCGTTTTAACTTTGTCACAATTTTGACTAAAAACATTTAGTAGCACTTTATTTTAGGGTTCAGTTATTAGCTAGTGTCTTATGATCATGCATATTACTGTGATATTTTCTGTTTATTAGCACTTCTAAAGCTCATATTAATGCCTTATTCTGCATGAGCTTATTCTACATCCCTTAATCCGACCCAATACCTAAACTTAAACGCTACAAAAACTACCTTACTAACTATTAATAAGCAGGAAATTAGGAGTTTATGAGGCAGGAGTCGGAGTTAATAGTGAATATGTGTTCCCCATACTAAAGTGTTACCAAACTATTTTGACTTTTTACATAATAATATTGATTTAAATTTTGACATGTCAATTTTTTATGTCATAATTTTGCCTTTTTGAGTAATCATTTTAACTTTCTGTCATAATTTTGCCTTTTTGAGTGATCTTTTTAACTTTCTGTCATAATTTTGATGCGTCTTTAAATTTTTACATAATAATTTCTGTTTCAATTTTGACATGTCATAATTTTGGCTTTTTAAGTCAATGTTAAGTAATAATTTGGGCTTTCTATTTTCATATAATAACTGTGATATATTTTGATGAATAGGAAGAAAACAGCAGCATTTATCTGAAATAGAATCTAATGTAACGTGTCTTTATTGTCCCTTTGGATCAATTTAATCTCACTAACCCCAAACTTTTGAATGTTATTTATGGTGTCCACAGAAATATGAACTGTGTTCAACACTGATAATAATCATAAGTGTGTGTTGATCATCAGATGCTCATCTGAGAGTGATTAGTGAAGGATCATGTGACTCTGAAGAGTAATGATGATGATGATCACAGGAATAAATCACACTTTACTATATATTCACACAGAGAACAGACGATCTACACTGCAATATATTACAGTAATTTTAATCAAATAAATGAGCAGAAGAGACTCTTTCAGAAACGCATCTCGATTGCTGCCACTGGTGTTGAATGGTAAAAGTTTAAAAAAACTCTTTTTACTTAGTACTTTTATCTTGTTAGTAAAAATATCAGAAAATTCTTACATTAAGAAACTCGACAAGTACAAATTATTGTCTTGTTTTAGGAAAAAATAACTCAAGAGTTTTTGCTTAAAATAAGATAAATAATCCGCCAATGGGGAAGAAAAATAATCTTGTTTTCTGTTATTTTTCTCACCCCATTGGCAGATTATTTATCTTATTTTAAGCAAAAACTCTCTTCATTTTGAGTTATTTGTCCCCAAAACAAGATAATAACTTTTCCTTGTCTAGTAAATACTTCTTGTTTTAAGAATGTTTAGATGACTAGAAATAAGACAAAAATACTAAGTAAGAAAAGCATTTTTTGCCGGGTTTTCAGAAAATTGTGACTATTCAAGTCAAAACTACTGTGTGGAATAAAAAGTCCAAATTCCGCACGGCCAAAGCAATCGGCTCTAAAAATGTGTCCGCGGTCCCAGAAATCAATATGGCCGTCTCTTTACCCGGAGAAGGCCGTGGAGAAGACACCTGCGGGACAGCATCGATCGCGCCTTCAAGCCCTCCGCGGCTTCCCGCTACGCGTCACCAATTGCCTGCCGTTTTCTCTTTTGCCCGTTAAAATATGGTCACAAATTTACAAAAGGGACTTGTTCTCTCCGACCCCGGTGAGGTACCATCACTCAGTGGAAAAACATTGTGAAAATATCAGAGGGAAGAGCGCGCCGACAGGGGAGCGGTATAAAGAGCCTAATGATTTCCCCAGAGTTTCTGCCAAGAGTCGGTGTCACCCGAAACAGGCGTAAATGGTGACATATGCTCACTCAGGATCCCGCGGAAATCGAACACTGACATTCTTTTTAGGACCCGAGCCTCCTCATCAGCCAATTAGGGCGGTAAGCGGAGAGCGGGAACGCGCGGCCCTTCTGAGATCACGCTGCCAAACCAGGCTCGACCGCGGGAGCGCGCGCGGCCCAGAGGAACTATTTATAAATGAAGCCGCTTCGGATCAAACGCACTCCTTTTTTTTCTTTTTCTTTTCTGAAGACAAAGAAAACAAGAGCAATTGTCAAGAAAAAAGCCCTTAAATGCTCTGAAACGCACACTTATCCCGCTGATCAGGGCCATGATCCTTCACTAATCACTCTCTTACGGTAATCAATGTTTAATCATCATTATAACTTTTCAAGTAATAATTTACCCATTTTTATGTCATAATTTTGACTTTTTACATAATAATTTCAGTTTAAATGGACTTTTTGTCCATTTTATGCCATCATTTTGCCTTTTTGAGAAATCATTTTAACTTTTTCTCATAATTTTGACGTGTCGTTGAATTTTTACATAATAATTTACGTTTTAATTTTGACTTGTCATAAATTTGTTTTGTTTTTTTTGTCATCATTTTGGCTTTTTGAGAAATCGTTTTAACTTTGTCACAATTTTGACTAAAAACATTTAGTAGCACTTTATTTTAGGGTTCAGTTATTAACTATTAGCTAGTTGCTTATGATCATGCATATTCCTATGATATTGTCTGTTTATGAGCACTTCTAAAGCTCATATTAATGCCTTATTCTGCATGAGCTTATTCTACAGCCCTTAATCCGACCCAATACCTAAACTTAAACACTACAAAAACTACCTTACTAACTATTAATAAGCAGGAAATTAGGAGTTTATTGAGGCAGAAGGCGGAGTTAATAGTGAATATGTGCTCCCCATACTAAAGTGTTACCAAAGAATTTTGACTTTTTACATTATAATATCGATTTAAATTTCGATTTAAAGGCTCGGCTGCATTTTTTTTGTCCGCACAGGCGAAGACAAAGAAAACGAGAGCAATTGTCAAGAAAACAGCCCTTAAATGCTCCGAAACGCGTAGGATAGATGAACGCACTTAGCCCGCTGATCAGGGCCATGTTTAATCATTAAGATAAAGTGTTCACACTGTAAATTTATGCACGGCGCCACATTCATCACCTCACAAGCCCCCAAAAAGAAAGTGTTTCTTAATAAATCAGCTGATCTGAGGCCAGGTGTTTGAATGCATGCGCGCTCCTGGAGCAAATGAAAACAGATTGCCGTGTCCGGGAGATCTGATGCTCTGTGGATATGGCAGTTTTACAGCCGGCCTCTCTGTATTTGTCTGGCTAATGCGAGCTCGGGTGTGTGTGAAAGGCTCGTTCTCGGCTCCCTCTGAAACTAATTAGCGCTGAAGGCTCGGGAAGCGCGTGACGCGCGCCGCGGAGGTTGCGCGTTCACCCCTGAAACAGCGGACGCGCGCGGATAACCTGATCGCCAAATCAACGCCTCATTATCTGGATAACTTTAAGATGATTTCTAGTCAGTCAGTGTTTGTTATATTAGCCATGCATTCATGATAACGTCCCATAATGAAGCAACTTTTAATTACACTGCAAAAAAATGCTTTTCTTACTCAGTATTTTTGTCTTGTGTCTAAATATTTAAAAATTCTTACATTAAGAAACATTTACTAGACAAGCAAAAGTAATTGTCTTGTTTTGGGGAAAATAACTCCAAATGAAGAGAGTTTTTGCTTAAAATAAGATAAATAATCTGCCAATGGGGTGAGAAAAATAATCTTAATTCAAACAGAAAACAGGTCCGTCCCTCAGTGTTTGTTCGTTCGGGGTAATATTAGCGATGCACTCATCATAATGTCCCATAATAAAGCAGCTTTTAATTAGGCCTTCCTTCATGGTTTACTCATATGGCCAGCCGTTTGTGACCATGGACCCAAAACTAGTCATAAAGGTCAATGTTGAAATTGAGATCAATAAATCATCTTTCATTGATGTGCGGTTTGAAAATCTATAATCTGAGGGTGCAAACACATCTAAATATTGAGAAAATCCCCTTAAAGTTGTCCAGATGAATCCTCAGCAATGCATATTACTACTAATACGTTTATGATATATTTATCAATAATAATAATTACATTACACTAATCATCAGTGTTGGGAAAGTTTCTCAAAAAGTAATGTTACAATATTGCGTTGCGCTACTTTTTCCTTTTTCCCACTGGGCTTGTTTTTTGATTTTTTTGGGCAATTTATTCACACCAATATTGTAATAATAAGCCTCAGACTAAAGCAGATGCGCTCAGACGAACCTCTCAGCTGTGCGGAGGACGCAGGACAGGACAGTTCACTTCAATAAAAACATGATTCTGCTTCTGCTTTAACTGAATCATCAGTCATTGGTCGATAATCTGAGATTAAATGCATAACATATTTGTTTTATTTAACATTAATTATTGGAGGTTCTGATGTAGCATTTGATAGATTTTATTTATTTTGAGAAATACTGTTTTATGCAAGTGAGATGAGTAAATGCTCACATTAGACTAGAGCTATTATAACCCTCATGTTCACACACACACACACACACACACACACACACACACACACACACACACACACACGTTGGTCTATGTGGTTTACAGGGACTCTCCATAGGCGTAATGGTTTTTATACCGTACAAACCGTACTTTCTATCCCCTTACACTGCCCCTAAACCTACCCATCACACACACACACACACACACACACACACACACACACACACACACACACACACACACACTGCCCCTAAACCTACCCATCACAGGAAACATTCTGCATTTTTACTTTTTCAAAAAAATATCATTTAGTATGTTTTTAAGGCCATTTGAATTATGAGGACATTTGATATGTCCTCATAAACCACATTTATAGTGTAATACCAGTGTAATACCCATGTAGTTATACAAATTTGTGTCCTCATAAACCACATAAACAGGCTCACACACACAGATAAACACACTGACAGACACACACACACTGATAAACACATTGACACACTCACTGACAGACACATACACACTCACACACTGATAAAAACATTGACACACTGACTGACAGACACACACACTTACACACACTGATAAACACATTGACACACTGACTGACAGACACAGTCACACACACACACACACACACACACACACACACACACACACACACACACACACACACACACACACACACACACACAGATAAACACACTGACACACTCACTGACAGACACACACACTCACACACACACACACACACACACACACACAGAGATAAACACACTGACACACTCACTGACAGACAGACACACACACTCACTCACACACACACACACACACACACACACAGAGAGAGAGATAAACACACTGACACACTCACTGACAGACACACACACTCACTGACAGAAACACACACACACACACACACACACAAACACACACACAGATAAACACACTAACACACTCACTGACAGACACACACACACACACACACACACACACACACACACACACACACACACACACACACACACACACACACACACAGATAAACACACTAACACACTCACTGACAGACACACACACACACACACACAGATAAACACACTAACACACTCACTGACAGACACACACACACACACACACACACACACACACACCTCCGCACTTACGATTTCCCCCCAACATTGGGACAAGAGAGCCGTCAGTCAATCAATAGGAAAACAAAGCAACTGCTTAACTTATTAAACTAACTCAGATATTTTGCTGTAAAATCAGCGAATCGATTCATGATTCGGATCGCGTGTCAAACTGCTGAAATCACGTGACATTGGCGATCCGAATCATGAATCGATTCACTGACTCATAACCGTTTGAATCTTTATTTGAGGATTGAACACAAACGCGGAAGAGAAGCCAATGCTGAATAAAGTCGTAGTTTTTGTTATTTTTGGACCCAAATGTATTTTGGATGCTTCAAGAGACTCTAATTAACCCACTGATGTCTCATATGGACTACTGTGATGATGTTTTTATTCCCTTTCTGGACATGGACAGTATAGTGTGCATACACTTGCATACGCTCTCAGACTGAATATAAAATATCTTAAACTGTGTGTGAAGATGAACGGAGGTCTTACGGGTGTGGAGCGACATTATTAATATCTCATTTTTGGTTGAACTAACCCTTTAAATCCCCTTTAATTATTTCAAATAATCAAAAGCCCTTTGGTCCGCCCCTAATATTCAGGACATTCCGCCTCAGATGAGGGACGGAGCGAGTTTGGACAGGAGCCTTCAGGACGGATCGATAGCAGCTGAATGCCATCTGCTTGGGGCAGCAGAACGCCCGCACATGCATCTTCCACTATTGAAAGGTTATTTTTATGCAAGTAAACAATTCATCCTCTGGTCTCCACGCGTTCTGCTCATTTACCCGCTCGCGGTCGATAGCATATGCAAAACGGGCGAGGGGAAAAAAATTGAATCCTAGGAGTGAAGCTGATGCCCAGGTGACAACTAATCGATTAGCCTGTGACGTGTTTTATAGATGCTCATGCAAATCTAGGCCCCCGAACAACACGACTCTTTAACCGCTCCGAGAGGGAGATAAGACAGTCAGCGCGGGGAGAATGCACTTTTTAGCTTCAATTAATGACGCCCCGTCCGTCTCGCTTCTGTTTTCCGGTTAAACCCGCGACGGACGCGTCGGAATGATCGTGCCAGTGAAGGGTAACGCGATATTTTATCCACGCTCCGGTCGAGCCGAACCTGTTACGGCTCCGCGGGGGATTGTTCGGCTCTTATTAGATTTTCTGCAGTCCAGCTATTAGTGATAAATGTACTGCTGCATTCACTGTCAAGTTAATCAATGCTGCCAAAGTTTTGTTGACCTAACAGCAATCTATAAAGCAAACGCGGTCCATTTTTTACCCTGCCCGAGCCGTGACAACTCTGTCGGGCTCACGCTGCTCGGATACTCCTTCAAAAGGCTTCACTTGAAGGGCTCTTGGCAAATTGAAATACTGTCTTTAAAAGCGAGGCAATTGCTGTGACGCCTCGCCTGTCAAAGAAATTGTTTAAAAACCAGAGTCGCTCAAACAGATCCAGTTTGATGGTTAAAACACTGGCAAATCGATAACTTCACAGATGATAGAACGTTGTCAAGTGTTAGAAAGAAGAAGAAGAAGAAGAAGAAGAAGAAGAAGAAGAAGAGAAAAAAAAAGCCCGGTTTTCTTTTGACAACAAACCCCTTGTTTTCAGCAGATCGAGTGAAATAGGAGCCGGGGCTCAAATGTATGGTTCTGTCAGCAGCCGTCCGCTCAAACAAACGACCGCCGCACACTTTCAAACGCAATTATGGCCTTATGAAATATGAATTTGCATTGATTTCCCCCCCTCCTGCGTTTCCCATGATCATTCGGGTCTGTGCATGAAATACTCGCAGTATAAATTATGGACGCGAGCTGACGTCATTTGTGCATTATTTCTGAATGTACCGCGAGGGTCAAATTATTTTTTTGGGAAATTGAGATTTATGCATCATCTGAGAGATGAATAAATAACATTTCAATTGATGTGTGGTCCATTTTTGGGGGGAAATCTGGAATCTGAGGGTGCAAAAAATCTAAATATTGAGAAAAGTTGTCCAAATGACGTCCTTAGCAATGCATATTACTACAGGTTGGATATTTACATAGAACATAATCCTAACATAGGCCTAATGATGTTGATGATTTTCTAATGATGAAGTCCTTAGCAATGCATATTAGTCACTGTAAAAAAATATTGTTGGTTTAACTTAATAAAGCAAGTAACCTGGTTGCCTTAAAATTTCTAGTTTATTAAAATTAAAAAGTTGAGTTGATACAATGAAGGAAATTGGTTAGAAACTCAATATTTTTGTATATGAACAACATAAAAAATTTGATAAATCAAGAAAATAGCACAATTTGGCATGCATACATCATAAATAAAACACACTCTAATACCCACAAAATATTTTAATAATATTTGAATAAAGATTGTCGATTCTCAAAAAAAAAAAAAAAAAAAGTCACTGTATTAACTCAAATTTGGGCTATTTTGAGTTTATTGAAATTAAAAATGTGAGTTGATGCAATGAAGAAAATTGGTTTAATAAATAGAAACTCAATATTATTGTATCTGAACCACATAAAAATGTGATAAATCATAAAAACAGCACAATTTGGCTGCGTCATCACAGATAAAACACACAATTACCCAATATGCTTACAAAATCGCTTAATAATATTTTTTTTAATAAGGTTGTCAACTCTTAAAAATATTCATTGTATTAATTAAAAATTTTAATTCCAGTGAACTCAAAATTTTAAGGCAACCAGGTAACTTATTTTCTTATTTATTTTTTTACAGTGTGGGATATTTTGCGTGTATTGAAATTAAAAACTTGACTTGATACAATGAAGAAAATTGGTTTAATAAATAGAAACTCAAAATATTATTGTATCTGAACCATCTGTTACTTTTGAATGTTACCAATGAATAATGTTTTTGTGCTATCCAGATAATTTTGAACTATTACCATTATATTCTCAGAAGGTTCCCAGTTGGCTGGGCTATTATTATGAAGCCCCCCCACCCGAACTCCCGGCTGGCCTTAACAGGGACCACAATTACTGCTGCGAGCGAGACGGAGGGCCGTAACCCGGCTGGAGAATACTGATTAACCTTTTTCAGGCCGTTGACAAATGAATTGCATCAAGCGTGTACGACAGCATTTATCACTGCCCGACCACACTTAGAGTCCCGACCGGCCGCGGCGAAATAACAGGCTTGTGCTAATAAAAGCGAGCTGTATGCCACAGCGCATTAACTCAGCGGCCCAAGCGCCTGACATCCGTCTTCTTTGATCCGCTACAGAAAACCAGAAGCCAAACTCAGAGTCTGGATGGCGAAAAGAAGCCAACATAACACCGGCCATGCAAAAAAAGGCCTGTTTTCCAGCTCAATTAACATCTAAACATTAAAACATTTACACAAAGACTGGAGATATGAGTCTTATTTATGCGTAAAGGGTTAGTTCACCCAAAAATGAAATATTAACGACTCTCCCTAATGTCGCTCCACACCCGTAAGACCTCCGTTCATCTTCACACACAGTTTAAGATATTTTATATTTAGTCCGAGAGCGTATGCAAGTGTATGCACACTATACTGTCCATGTCCAGAAAGGGAATAAAAACATCATCACAGTAGTCCATATGAGACATCAGTGGGTTAATTAGAGTCTCTTGAAGCATCCAAAATACATTTGGGTCCAAAAATAACAAAAACTACGACTTTATTCAGCATTGGCTTCTCTTCCGCGTTTGTGTTCAATCCTCAAATAAAGATTCGAACGGTTATGAGTCAGCGAATTGAGTCATGATTCGGATCGCCAATGTCTCATGATTTCAGCAGTTTGACACGCGATCCGAATCATGAATCGATTCACTGATTCATAATCGTTTGAATCTTTATTTGAGGATTGCTATTACTGTGTAAAATCTATTAAAATTTTATATTTGTTTAAATTAAAACTGAGAATGATATCATTTATGTGTTTCACATTCTTCCTGGGGGAAAAAGCATCGCTACAACTTCTGAAAGTGACCAGCTGTGTTTTAAAAATATGTTAAAAAAATGTGTGTAGTTTAAGTGTGTAACGACACGAAAATGAACTGAAGGGATCACATGCTTTCAGAGAGGCGGCTTGTGCGCACGTTTCGGTGTGTGTGTGTGTGTGTGTGTGTGTCAGACAGCAAGGAGTTGTTCTATTACGTATAATAACTCTTTTTAACATTAAGCAAATCCCATAAGTAACAGTCGTGTGTCTAATCTCTGCTATATGTCGGCCTAAACATACACTTTACAATTTATAAATATATATTGTAATTAAAGTATTAATAAATATGTTATTATTATTAATTATATAATTAATTATATAATTATAATTGTATTGTATAGAACAGCAGTAAAATTGCAATATTAACATTTATGGTTGTCTTAATTTCTTTGCTTTCTGGGCTTTTATTTTGTCGGAAAACCATTTCAGGTCTACAAGATTTATTAGCGATTCTCATGATGAATTTGGGAAGATGGCTGGCACGTGCTGCGTTCCCAAATGCAAGTTATAAACACTGTGTGAATGGAAACTGATCACACATATAATAAGAGATTTATAGCGTTACATCCCAACTGCACTGTGATTGGATGATAAACTGTAAAAAAAATATATCGTTTTTAAAGCGTAAAGTCGGCCATCTTGTCAGTGAGTCACTCCCGGATAACAGAAAATGGGCAAAGAGGCGGGATGTGGGCGGAGCTTAGGTGACTAACAGACAGCAGACAAACAGCAATCCACCTGTCACTCAAAGTGGCCACGCCCTTAATTATGCAGAACTTTAAGGCTTTATATAACGTAAACGAATGAGTTATAAAATAATTCACTAAATTAGCTGTATAGACCAAAAGCGCAATTTGTCCCAGACTGTAAACGTTTTATTCTGCTGTAAAGTTCAACCTCCCCGCGATCTCTCTTGAAGCTGATATGGAAGTCATTTAAACTGCAATTCCTCAACTGGCCACTAGAGCGGCTCCAGAAGGAGCAGAATCTCATTGAGCTCATGTTAAAATGGCCAACTTTACAGCAGAATAAAACATGTTTACAGTCTGGGATAAATTGTGGTTTTGGTCTAAACGGCTAATTTTGCCCTTCATGACGACTGTGAGGGGGTGAATTATTTAATAACTCATTCGTTTACATTATATAAAGCATTAAAATGCTGCATAATTAAGGGCGTGGTTACTTTGAGTGGCAGGTGGATTGCCATTTAGCCGCCGTCTATAGTCATTGGATCACCTAAGCTCCGCCCACATCCCGCCTTTTTGCCCATTTTCTGTTATCCGGAAGTGACGCGCGATGACTCGCTCACAAAATGGCGACGGCCAGCTCGTCTCTACTTTACGCTTCAGAACGGCTCATCGTAATCCTAGACTATAATTTTTAGACTATAATTTTTATAGTCTATGATTTTTTTAACTTGAGGCTCAATGAGATTCTGCCACTCTAGTGGCCAGTTGTGGAATTGCAGTTTAAGTCATTTCCGAAGAGATACTGCCGCTTGGTTTAAACACATAGCGATGTACTAAAAACAGACGACAACGCTGTCAAAACGATCCCATTTCACACAAATCTGCGGAGATGAGGCTGTTATAACGCCAGGCTAGTAGCTGGTAATGTGGCTCTGTCAAAAAACACCTGCGAACATGTAATACACTTCAAAAAATGCTCTTCTTACTCAGTATTTTTGTCTTGTTTCCAGTCTAAATATCTAACAATTCTTAAATCAAGATGCATTTACTGAATGAGTAAAACGACATGAGATATTTTTCTTGTTTTGTTGAAAATAACTCAAAATGAAGAGAGTTTTTGCTTAAAACAGGCTAAATGATCTGCCAATGGGGTGAGAAAAATAATCTGATTTCTGATTGAAATCTTGTTTCTTGTTTCCGTCCCAAACTGAAATAAGATTATTTTTTCACTTTTTTTTTTAATAAATAATGAAGATTATTATGCCTGTTTTAAGCAAAAACTCCCTTCATTTTTATATTTCCCCCCAGAAAATAAGCTAAAATCTCTTATGTAATTTTACTGATCTAGTAAATGCATCTTGATTTAAGAATTGTTGGATATTTTGGACTGGAAACAAGACAAAAATACTACATAAGAAGAGCATTATTTGCAGTGTGTGCATTAGCTAAGTCTGAATTGATGTATATTAGTGCGCCCGTATTGTAAAGTGTTACAGTAAAAATGACGCTTTCTAAAAATAAAAAATTCAAGGTGTGCGTGGAGAAGATTCAGAATCAAACGCCTTTAATGCGTAATAATGGCTGTAAACGCTGCTCTCGTGTGACTGTGAAACACAAAAGGTCACTCATCTGACACACTGCAAATAATGCTCTTCTTACTCAGTCATTCTGTCTTGTTTCCAGTCTAAATATCTAACAATTCTTACATCAAGATGCATTTACTAGATCAGTAAAACGACATGAGATATTTTTTCAAAATGAAGTGAGTTTTTGCTTAAAACAGGCAAAATGATCTGCCAATGGGGTGAGAAAAATAGATTATTTCTCTCACCCCATTGGCAGATCATTTTGCCTGTTTATTTTTATGAAAACATGGAAAATTATCTAATATCACTTCACTGATCTAGTAAATGCATCTTGATTTAAGAATTGTTAGATATTTAGACTGGAAACAAGAAGAGTATTTTGTGCCGTGTATTGAGCTCAGCGCTGTGTGTGTGATGTGTTCACTCAGCAAACGCTGCGACGCTCAATTAACACACATCTCTAATTGCACATCTATTCCTTGCGCTGTTATGCGCGTATCCATAATGAGGAATTAGAGAGAAACAACCGGACAAATGATGACACAACTCGCGGCCAAACGCTCATCAATTTGCCCGGTCGTTTTTTTCCGCGGCTCTGAAAGCAACGGCTAACAAGAACAAAGCCTCCTGCACTCGTGTCCACACACATTTTGGGGAAATAAGGGCGAGGGAGAATTATTTTTCTTTATTAAGTGACCTGTGTCCCCGGAGATACAAAAGAAAGCAAACAATTAATCTTTTCCTATTGGTTGGGTGCAGAAGGGGCTCGGGCCGGGATACCTGTGGAGGTAATTAGGCTCGGCCTGGGGAATAAATGGATTCTAGCTTCAAGTGTGCTGAGCTTTCAGCCCGTGACAGCCGGCGCTTTACCCCCAACAAATAACATCTCCGCTGGAACCATCACCTATGACCAAAAACAGCACAATAATTAACCAGATTCAATGTATTAATTGCTGCGAGCCATTAAAAATGGCCAGAGACGGAGCATTAATTGCCATTCCTAACAAAGTGTTTAATCAAATTAACTGTTCACAGTTGGATAAGCAGGAAAAGCTTCTGCCAGGCTGGGAAAAAAACAACCAGCATTATCAATAACGCCGCTGGAGTAAGCTTTCTCTGCTTTAACACTTCAGCTGAAGGGTCGGGACGAAAGAAACTCCATCAGGATCATATCAGATATTATTATTTTCAGGAGGGATGCAATTAAATATAAACTACATCGAGGAACAAAAGTGTGAAAAACGAGTGTGTGAAAAAATGTTGTTGTTTAACCTTCAAATTTTGAGTTTAATGAAATAAAAAAATTGAGTTGATACAATGAAGGAAATTGGTTTCATTAATAGAAACTCTAAATATTATTGTATCTGAACCACATAAAAAAATTCGATAAATCATAAAAATAGCACAATTTGGCTGCGTCATCACAGATAAAACACAAAATTACCCAATATGCTTACAACATCTTTGAATATTATTGAAATAAAATGTTTTCGATTCTCAAAAATGTTCAATGAACTCAACATTTTAAGTCAACCAGATAACTTACATTTTAAATAATTTATTATAGTGTTATTACATAATATTGTGTTGGTCCCCTGACCCGTCGAGGCATGGATTTCACTAGAGAGGGGTGTGCTGTGGTATCTGGCCCCAAGATGTTAGCAGCAGATCCTTTAAGTCCTGTAAGTAAGACCTCCATAGAACTGAGCTGCTCTGTGTATTCTGACAGCTTTCTATCAGAACCAGCATTAACTTCTGGAGCAGTTTGAGCTCCAGTAGCTCGTCTGTTTGATCGGACCCCACGGGCCAGCCTTCGCTCCCCACGGTCATCAATGAGCCTTGGCCGCCCATGACCCTGTGGCCGGTTCTCCACTGGTCCTTCCTTGGAGCACTTTTGATAGATACTGACCACTGCAGACCGGGAACAGCCCACAAGAGCTGCAGTTTTGGAGATGCTCTGACCCAGTCGTCTAGCCGTCACAATCTGGCCAAACTCGCTCAAATCCTTACGCTTGCCCATTTCTCCTGCTTCACACACATCAACTCTGAGGACTAAATGTTCACTTGCTGCCTAATATATCCCACCCACTAACAGGAGATAATGAGATTATCAGTGCTATTCACTGGCCAAACTCGCTCAAAAAATCCCTCACACACACTCACTCTCACACACACTCACTCTCTCTACATCCTGAGCGGATGTAAGACCAGCCTCACACAAGGTCGTTACACCTGGAGACACAACCAGCTCCTGAAAAGTCTGGCAGCAGCTCTTGGTCGAAACACCCCCTGATTCAAGGGTACACTACCC
>NC_090184.1:46444159-46479159 GCF_024679245.1 Pseudorasbora parva
CAATCTGGCCAAACTCGCTCAAATCCTTACGCTTGCCCATTTCTCCTGCTTCACACACATCAACTCTGAGGACTAAATGTTCACTTGCTGCTGAATATACCCCACCCACTAACAGGAGAGATCATCAGTGCTATTCACCGGTCATAATGTTATGCCTGATTTAGGAATGGATAGTAATATTCAGTTAGAGAACAGACACTCCAAATAAAAACTGAACGTGTCTGCTCAATAAAGCGCGAGCCGAACGAGTCAGATCTCATTCATCAGACTGTCAAGACGACGGCGCAAGATTTAGTTTTAAAGTGAAATGTAAAAGCGCTATTTAAGTGAGTTTGTCACTGTGTTGTTGCGATGCTTTCCATGAAGAGTAATAGGCTAATGGGACCCGCACTGAAGCAACCTGCCATAGAACTGGCACAACACAGATCAAAGCAGCTTCACAGCGAGAACAGGCGATGAATGAAGAGAGACTGGCTGCACATCAGCTCTAGAGAACAGTCCAGCTGAAGTACGCTTTTGATTGATTCATTTCCGTTGTACACACTGCAAAAAATGCTCTTCTTATTTAGTATTTTTGTCTTGTTTCCGGTCCAAATATCTAACAATTCTTAAATCAAGATACATTTACTAGATCAGTTTGCCTGTTTTAAGCAAAAACTCACTTCATTTAGATTTGATTTTCAACAAAACAAGAAAAATATCTCATGTCGTTTTACTGATCTAGTAAATGCATCTTGATTTAAGAATTGTTAGATGTTTTGGACTGGAAACAAGACACAAATACTGAGTAAGAAGAGCAGTTTTTTTTTTGCAGTGCACTTTATTATATATTCACACAGAGAACAGATGATCTACACTGGAGGAATATTTCACTGCTTTACTGGAGTTATGAGCAGATAAACGCAGCTTTAGTGAGCACAGGGACTCCAAAAACAACCCACATTGAATGCTGTGATTGTGTTTTTCTGGGTGCAGATGCACAAAAATCCCACGGCGAGAGCGAGGTCAACATCAGGTGCACCGGCCACCCTAATTACAACCAAAAGACATGCGGCAGAGGCGTCCTGGGGTTCAGAGGTCAAGGGTCGAGCAGTGGGGGTGGGGACAACCAAAATGCACAAACCATCACTGCAAAAAATGCTCTTCTTACTCAGTATTTTTGTCTTGTTTCTAGTCTAAACATCTAAAAATTCTTACATCAAGAAATAAGAAAAAGGTGAGAAAAATAATCTTAATTCAAACAGAAAACAAGATTATTTCTCTCACCCCATTGGCAGATTATTTATCTTATTTTAAGCAAAAACTCTCTTCATTTGGAGTTATTTTTCCCAAAACAAGACAATTACTTTTGCTTGTCTAGTAAATGTTTCTGAATGTAATAATTTTTAGATATTTTGACTAGAAACAAGACAAAAATACTAAATCAGAAAAGCATTTTGCAGCAGTGATTGCATGTGAAACCTCTTTTTGACATAATATGTGTGAAGACTGAACACACACAAAACAACATCCTGCAACACATGGAATCAAAAGCACGTCCGTGTAATTCTCCGCTCGGCCTTGTTTTTGAAACAGAAACAGGTCTTTTTTTGGTTCAACAACTTTACCTGTAAAACAGAGCTGCTAAATTACTCATCGGCCCTCTCGAGGCAGACGAGTCCAAACAAAGCTGAGTTTTTTGCTCCGAGTCTAAAAATAAGCCGATGCTAAAGGTTTCCTGCGGCTCGGCCCTTAACCTTTCCCAAAGTTGTAGATGAAATGTCAGCTGGAGACCCTCAGGTATAAGTTAGCCGGCTAACCAGACAGCAGCACCAAATGAATCACTGTCATTCTAAATGTAGAATCAGCAATTCTAGACTCGTCCTATCTGGAAACGTAAAGGCGCTCCAGGAGCTTCCCTATTGATTTTTCTCCCAAACAAAGAGACTTTTGCGAATACATGATACATCATAATCATGTAATTTGTACCTTTGCGTCAACCGGGGAAACGCAACAAAGACGTGGAGCTGTACGGAAACGTGGGCGGCAGCTTAAGGCTCGGATTTTACCCGATGACAAACGTCAAAAGTTTTGGAGAAACTTCAGGAGAGAAGGGATGTGTTCATTCAACGCATGACTGTCTCTTCACTCAAATCAATATTTCATGCCTAAGTTTAAATAAAACAAAACACAATAAAACCAAAATGAAATAAAATAAAAAAACAAGTTAATTCCTTGGGATGGGGTGAGAAAAATAATCTTGTTTCTTGTTTCCGTCCCAAACAGAAATCAGATTATTTTTCTCACCCCATCGGCAGATCATTTTGCCTGTTTTAAGCAAAAACTCTCTTCATTTAGATATTTTCCCCAGAAAACAAGAAAAATATCTCATGTCGTTTTACTGATCTAGTAAATGCGTCTTGATTTAAGAATATTTAGATATTTGGACTGGAAACAAGACTAAAATACTAAATTGCAATACATGTTTGCAGAAAAGCACAATTATCTAATTAAATATGCAATAATTAGCATACATTCACATTCAGTAAAGGTAACACTTTAGAATAATTAGTGAACTACATTAGTTAACGTGAACTAATAATGAACTGCACTTATAAAGCATTAATTTATCTGTGTAAATGTTAATTTCAACATTTACTAATACATTATTTATTACTTTATGACTCGCATTTAGTTCGGGGCGGCAGTGGCTCAGTGGTTCATGTAGGTTGTCTACAAACCAGAATGTTGGTGGTTCAATCCCCGGTTCCACCTGACCAAGTGTCGAGGTGTCCATGAGCAAGACCCCTAACCCCAGCTGCTCCCGATGAGCTGGATGAGCCTTACATGGCTGACATCGCCGTCGGTGTATGAATGGGTGAATGTGAGGCAACATGTAAAGCGCTTTGGATGGCCATAGGGTCTGTTGAAAGCGCTATATAAATGCAGTCCGTTTACCATTTAATTACAGTTACTTTTTTAAAATATCGTTACTTTGTGACTTTCACATTTATTACAGTTACTTTTTTAAAATATCGTTACTTTGTGACTTTCACATTTATTACAGTTACTTTTAAATATCGTTACTTTGTGACTTTCACATTTATTACAGTTACTTTTAAATATCGTTACTTTGTGACTTTCACATTTGTTACAGTTACTTTTAAATATCGTTACTTTATTACTTTGTGACTTTTACATTTATTACAGTTACTTTTAAATATCGTTACTTTGTGACTTTCACATTTGTTACAGTTACTTTTAAATATCGTTACTTTATTACTTTGTGACTTTCACATTTATTACAGTTACTTTTAAATATCGTTACTTTATTACTTTGTGACTTTCACATTTATTACAGTTACTTTTAAATATTGTGTTACTTTGTGACTTTCACATTTATTACAGTTACTTTTAAATATTGTGTTACTTTGTGACTTTCACATTTATTACAGTTACTTTTAAATATCGTTACTTTGTGACTTTCACATTTATTACAGTTAATTTTAAATATTGCGTTACTTTGTGACTTTCACATTTGTTACAGTTACTTTTAAATATTGTGTTACTTTGTGACTTTCACATTTATTACAGTTACTTTTAAATATCGTTACTTTATTACTTTGTGACTTTCACATTTGTTACAGTTACTTTTAAATATTGTGTTACTTTGTGACTTTCACATTTGTTACAGTTACTTTTAAATATTGTGTTACTTTGTGACTTTCACATTTATTACAGTTACTTTTAAATATCGTTACTTTATTACTTTGTGACTTTCACATTTGTTACAGTTACTTTTAAATATTGTGTTACTTTGTGACTTTCACATTTGTTACAGTTACTTTTAAATATTGTGTTACTTTGTGACTTTCACATTTATTACAGTTACTTTTAAATATCGTTACTTTGTGACTTTCACATTTATTACAGTTAATTTTAAATATTGTGTTACTTTGTGACTTTCACATTTGTTACAGTTACTTTTAAATATCGTTACTTTGTGACTTTCACATTTATTACAGTTACTTTTAAATATCGTTACTTTGTGACTTTCACATTTGTTAGTTACTTTTAAATATCGTTACTTTGTGACATTCACATTTATTACAGTTACTTTTAAATATCGTTACTTTGTGACTTTCACATTTATTACAGTTACTTTTATGGAACACAATGTTGCAGCGTTGATGAAGTAATGACGGCTTGAGCTGTTTTAACTGAACATCATGCACATTTTTCCGTCTGCATGTGCATTAATGTTCAATAATGAAGCGGTCGGCTGTCAGACAGACACAGCGTCTCGTTTCTCTCTGTTCTCCCAGAATCCCCGGCGCTCGTGCCACGCTGCATCACACCCAGTTTGCCTCCCTGTTCCCGGACAGTCTGAAACACTTTTCCTGATCTCGTTCATCTTGATGGATTGTCAATATATGGATCGTCCCGCTCTCTAATTCAGTGAAAAAATCTAGTTTTCCATTAGTCTCTGCCGTTCTAATTTTCACTGCTGCTTTGCCACGTGTAATTATTAAAGGCAGATTCAAGAAAGCAATTACTGGACTAGGGTTTGTATCTTTGAAATCTTAATAAGCAGAAGAAGTTGTGCTGGGAGAGCAGATATATATACGGCTCAGGGATTCTGGGGGACTTTAAATAACACATCCAAGCAGCCCAATAAAACTAAATATAATATTGCTTTCCTACTTTAAATTATGACTCTCCCCAACGGTAATAATCAATATGTGTTTAGCGTGCGCAAGCTCTTTTGTGTCATTGAGCACGTCAATAAAGAAGTTTACAGAACAGGTCAAAGGTTAACAAAGCGTCATGGTCATTGCAATATAATGCTTCGTAATATTCTGTGTTAAATAACCACAACCTGTAATCCAATGTCATGAAATTAAGATAGAAAATTATCCATTTTTCTTTCATGTCAAAAATCATTAGGATAATTAAAATCATGTTCCATGTAAACGTCCTACTGTAAATATATCATAAATGTATTATTAGTAGTAATATGCATTGCTGAAGACTTAATTTGGACAACTTTAAAGGAGATTTTCTCAATATTTAGATGTTTTTACAGCCTCAGATTCCTGATTTTTAGATATTCCGACTGTAAATATATCATAAATGTATTATTATTATTAATATGCATTGCTGAGGACTTCATCTGGACAACTTTAAAGGAGATTTTCTCAATATTTCGATGTTTTTACACCCTCAGATTCCAGATTTTCGGTAGGGCTGCATTATATAATTATCGAAATATTGCAAATTTGCATATCGCAACGGTAACTAAATGTTCTTGATATTAAGTTTTAGGTTGATATAACTATATATTACCAAGTCAAGTCAAAAAGGTTTTTGGTATTTAAATATTTACATTACATTTTTTGTTTGATTATATTGATGTTAAAATTATATTGCCAGATTTGTGACTAAAATGTTTTGCTAAAACACAGCTGGTTATTTTCAGAAGTTGTAGCGATGCTTTCTTTTCCCAGAGAGAATGTGAAACACGTCATTCTTAATTTTTTTAATCACTTTCTTAATATAGTTTAAATAGATTTTACACATTTAAAGAAAAAAATCATATCGCATATCGAATATCGCATTATCTAAGCGCTGTAGAAATAAAGCTGACTTTACTCCATCAGCATTTGAAAGCTTGTTTATGCCACCGAATAAAACGGGTAATTTTAATAACTTTTTATAATCGCATTTTAGATTTTTTTTCTTGCAATTACTTTGAGTTTTTATTCAAGTTCTTGAAAGTTTATATCTCATAATTCAGACTTTGTTTCACAAAATTTTGAGTTATATCTCAATTCTGAGAAAAAAGTCACAATTGTGAGCTATAAACTAGGAATTTGTGAAAAATTACAATTAATAAAGTTAGTTATAAACTAAATTGGGATATAAACTTAATTATAAGAAGTAAAGTCAGAATTCTGAGTTATAAACTTAATTGCGATATAATTTTACAGTTTTTCTCGATTGCTTAAACACTATAACCAGGCTTTTGAACTAAAATTTCAAAACCATAACGCCATTTATCAAAAAGCACACCCATTTCACTAAACTATAAACACTATTCCCTGTTTTGACACATGAGTCAGATTTGTTGAACTGTCACTGCAAAACTCTACACACAAATCCCTTAATTTCTCATTGCCTAGACCATGTGGTCATTTAGAAAGCACTAGCATTCAATATTGTTCACTCAAGTCAGCATAGTTTCAGCTCAATTAGCACACAATTACCCAGGTGAAAACACTAAGAGTCAAAATTTAACACACATTAATCAGAACTTTCAAGATACATAAAAGTGCCAGAGTCAGTTCATTTGAGATTTGGAACAATGGATCCACAAAGAAATGAAGGAAGAGGTCGAGGAGGGAGAGGAAGAGGACGTGGGTGGTGAAGGAGGAGGAAGAGGACATGGTGAAGGAGGAGGGAGAGGAAGAGGACGCCCTAACGAAACAAAAATATATTGCAGTATATTGGAAAATATCATGTAATACATTAGGCAATATATTCACATATATGGTATTTAATATTTATATTCTCCAATATATTACAATATATGAAAGCGGCAATCATTTGTATATTTTGCAATATATTACAGGACTATATAATATATTGTATTATACCATCAATATATTATTCCATGTATTTACAATATATTATAATATATTTCAAAATAATATATTGGTAAATATATTTTTCTTTTGTAAGGGCGTGGGTGGTGAAGGAGGAGGAGGAGGAGGAGGAGGAGGAGGAGGAGGAGGAGGAGGAGGAGGAGGAGGAGGAGGAGGAGGAGGAGGAGGAGGAGGAGGAGGAAGACAAGCAGTCTCGGATGAAATTAGAGCCAGTTTAGTTGATCATACGAGAGAAGTGCCAATCATTATGCATATTCCACATTTTATCATAAGTGTGGGGACATGCACTGGTCTTGGTCTTGACTCGGTCTCGGCCCTTCAAAGTCTTGGTCTTGTCTTGGTCTCGGTTTAGGTGGTCTTGACTACAACACTAGTGGAAAGTGTATGATTGAGAACCTTATATGCTTGTTCACCTCGTCCAGGCCATGTGTCAGTAGATGCGTGCCAGGGGTGGATCAGGCATGCAAGAGGATTTTACCCCCGCTGCCAGGCTAGGGCTAATATAGCCTGTGATGTGGATGAGATTCTCTGGCCTGACCCAGACCAAAGACGGGAGGCTGAGGCGGAATACAATATTTTGTTTCTGTTTTTGTGGTACTGTGTAGTATGAATGAATTAATAAAAATGTGCCAATGTGTCCATTGGTTGTGTCTTTTGTTCATCATGTGAAAAGGTTTGTGAGGAGGGGAACCACAAGTAACATAACTTACCAGTTTTGGAAATGTTGTTTTGAATTTATTGCACCAGTGTGTTAGACTATATTGTAGTGTGTGTGATTTTGAGGGCTTGTGTGTCTTGTCTGAGGGCAGAGTTTGGTTTTTCAGCAAGAGTGAATGGTTTTGATTGTAGAGCTTCATTTTGACCTGAAAATAGGTTGTTTGGGAAACTGGGTGAGACGTTATGGATTTGTGTTTATAGTTTTGAGAATATGAGGCATAGTTTCAAGAAATGGGTTTAAGCAATCGAGAAAAACTGTAATCACAAGAAATAAAGTCTATTTATTCATGATTCGGATCGCCAATGTCTCGTGATTTCAGCAGTTTGACTCGCGATCCGAATCATGAATCGATTCGCTGACTCATAACCGTTTGAATCTTTATTTGAGGATTGAACACAAACGCGGAAGAGAAGCCAATGCTGAATAAAGTCGTAGTTTTTGTTATTTTTGGACCCAAATGTATTTTGGATGCTTCAAGAGACTCTAATTAACCCACTGATGTCTCATATGGACTACTGTGATGATGTTTTTATTCCCTTTCTGGACATGGACAGTATAGTGTGCATACACTTGCATACGCTCTCGGACTAAATATAAAATATCTTAAACTGTGTGTGAAGATGAACGGAGGTCTTACGGGTGTGGAGCGACATTAGGGAGAGGAGTTCATGACAGACATTTCATCTTTGGCTGAACTAACCCTTTAAATGTTAAATGGGATGAGGAATAACGGCGGCGTTATGTCATCGAACCGGCCATCATCTGTTTTATTGCTGATGGGCTTTTTTCCCCGTTCGTAATGTGGCAAAGGGAAACTGTCAGGCTAGTTTCTGACACGCATTTACATTCTCCAATGACAAGTGACACCAGCAAAAGGCCACAGAAAACTGTTTATTGATCAGCGTAAAACTATTCAGCGGAGCAGATGAGGTTATAGCTTAAAGAAGGCGACTTCATTACATCACGCCGGCTGTATTTCTGAGGCGTTTAAGAGCTGCTGATTGGTTGGTAAAGATGTTGATGGCTCCGGGTTTGCCGCTCATCACAGCTATTAACTTCTCACCACGGTCATTCATAATCTCTTGCATACTAAACGCCGAGTGTGTCTCGATGCATTTAGGGGCTGAGGGATTGGAAAACGGCCAGCTAATGAAATGGGAAGAACTCACGGCCAAAGTCATTTGACACTGCCAGCGGCCGCCGGCTCACAATTAAACGAATTCCCACTGCATTCTGACCTTTAGCACAACACAACAAAAGAAAGCGCCAGGAATGTCTCATCAGCTGTTGAATCAAAGCTAAAGCGCTTTACATGTCCATAAATTAACGTCCGGATCAAAGGCTGAAAACAGGATGAAGAGCAGAACTTCCTTTAGTCGCATCCATTGGGATCGAATGATTCAAAAATAACTTTTTCCCCATCAAGTTATGAAAATGTCACTTTCTCAGCACACAAAGTTTGGGTCCAGTTTTGTATTTTTTCACAAACGTGGCCAACGTTACGTTCAGGAAACGTATCATCACGGAAACGTTAATTCAGAATGCTCTCTGAAACGTTTAAAAACACATTTAATCATCCAACTGAGACATTTCAGGAAAACGCTCCCTGAACGATGCGCAAATTACACTTTTTATATCATAATTTAGACTTCATCAAAAATATTGCAACTTTTTGTCATAATTAAGGCTTGAAATTTATACTTTTTGTCAATTTTTATCTTAGTGTGTCATCATTTTTCAAGACTTTTCCACAGTATTTCATCATTTTGACTTTGTTTCATAAATATGATTCATAATTACAACTTTTTGCCATTATCATGGTTTCATTTATAATTTCAAGTTGTCATAATTTCGGCTTTTAAGACACAATTTCATTTTAGAGTGTCATAATTTAGACTTTTCATCTCATAAATATGACTTTTTAACTTTTTGACATAATTTTGATTTTGCATCTCATTATTTTGACTTAATTTGTCATAATTTGGAATTTCATGTCATAATTCCAACTCTTTGCCATTATTATGGCTTATTTTTAATTTAAAGTTTTAATGTCATAATTTCAGCTTTTAAGCCACACTTTTTTCTTAGTATGTCATCATTTTCATTTTACATCTCATTATTTTTTACTTAGTTTGTCATGATTTGGAATTATTTCCAGTCATTATTTAGACTTTCCATCTCATAAATATGACTGTCATAATTTCAACTTTTTGTCATAATTAAGATGTTATAATATCAACTGTTTCTCAATTTTCATCTTAGTGTGATAATTTAGACTTTTTGACAGTATTCCATATTTATGACTGTTTAAACTTTGTTATAATTAAATTTTAGGGTGTCATAATTTAGACTTTCCATCTCATAAATATGATTTATGAGTCATAATTTAAACTTTTTGACATAATTTTGATTTTGCATCTCATTATTTTGACTTAATTTGTCATAATTTGGAATTTTATGTCATAATTCCAACTCTGATTCCAATTCCAAATTTTAGGGTGTCATAATTTAGACTTTCCATTTCATAAATATGATTGTCATTATTTCAACTGTTTGTCAATATTTATCTTAGTGTGTCATTTTGACTTTCATCTCATTATTTTGACTTAGTTTGTCATAATTTGGAATTTTATGTCATATTTCCAACTTTTTGCCATTATAATGGTTTCATTTATTTGGACTTTTCATCTCATAAATATGACTGTCATAATTTTTTAATTTTTGTCATAATTATGATGTCATAATAATTTTTGTCTTAATTTCGACTTTACATCTCATTTTGACTTAGTATGTCATAATTTCGAATGTTATGTCATAAATATATATTTATGTCATAATTTAAACTTTTTGCCATTATTATGGTTTAATATATAATATTAAGTTATGATGTCATAATTTTAAGTCACAATTTTGACTTAGTATGCCATAATTTAGAATTATGTCATAATTTCAACTTTTTGTCAATTTCATTTTAGTATGTCATAATTTAGAATTTCCATCTCATAAATATGACTAATATAAATATATTGTCAACTTTTCGTCATAATTAAGACAGAAGTTATTTCAACTGTTTGTTAGTGTGTCATAATTTCAACTTTTTGTCAATTTCGTATGTCATAATTTAGACTTTCCATCTCATATGACTGTCATAATTTCAACTTTTTGCTATAATGAAGACATGTTTTTTCAACTGTTTGTCAATTTTCATTTTAGTGTGTTATAACTTCGACTTTTTCACAGTATTCCATAATTATAACTGTTTAAACTTTGTCATAATTTTATTTTAGTATGTCATAATTTTGACATTTTATCTCATAAAATATTCTTTTCAAAATATACTTTCAACTGTTTGTCAATTTTCATCTGTGTCATAATTTCATCTTTTTTGTCAATGTAATTTTAGTTTGTCATAATTTAGACTTTCCATCTTATAAATATAACTATCAGAATTTTAACTTTTTTATGATGTCATAATTTCGTTTTTTAAGTCACAATTTTCACTTAGTATGTCATAATTTAGAATTTTATGTCAATTTCAACTGTTTGTCAATTTTCATAATTTAGACTTTCATATTCCATAACATACTGTTTATAACTTTGTCTATAATTAAATTTCAACATTTCATCTCATAAAATATAACTTTCAACTTTTTGCCAAACACTAATAAAATAAATAATCATGTTTCCAAATGAAACTTTTTTTTTTTTTAGATGAAACATCTACATTTTTCAGTAGACCACATTATCATCTCTGTGAATTGGTGCAGTTTAATTCACAGAAATTTAGTTTGGCCAACTGAAAAATTTAGATGCGATCAGTCACTAGAACATTTTCATTTGGAGACCAGATTTTTTTTTTTACAGTGTAATGAGGACATCCTATCATCAACTGAGGAGCGTTTTGTTGCCTGGTGTGTTGTTGTTTTTCTGAACGCTCCGCCATAATGCAGATGCCATAAACATGAGCTGACAGCGGCTGTCAGAGTTCATTAAAGGCTCGTCACATATGATAATGCGGCGCGCTCGAGTCAGCAGCCTTGTGTGTGGCTGGAGATTCATTGACGAATGTCACATCGCCAATAGATTTATGTATGCAAATGAGCGGTCAATACTTCCGCCAGCGCCTAAATGTACTGTAACGCTCGTTGTCCATGAGATCGTTCTCAGTCAAATAAAATCAAGCGACACGAGCAGGACCAGGCTCTGATTAAGTAGATTTTCCGAATGGAAAACTCTGCAGTTCCTCCTTTCGTCCTAGTAAAGCTCGTCTGATGTCTTAAGGCCGTTTTCCATGAGCGTTTATGAGCGTCCCGTGCTCATATTCTCTGAATTTGCTTAAAGGACCCCGTGGGACTTCACAAATTCAAAGCAAAGGTTGCAGTTTGAGTTTAATCATTAGGCCTCAGACAGAAAGTCAATTAGTGGAGATCAATATTTTTAAGAAACATTGAAATCAGGCGAGGGCACGACTGCCTCTATTAAAGAGCGCTAATGCATGCAAATACACAATTAACAGAAACACCGAACACATGAAAGCCAGTCCAATGCCGATTTATCTTTGAGCTGAGCTGAATAATGACTCCATTGTCTTCCGTATTCCTGCTTAACATGCGAATGCGTCTCATATTTGATGAAGTTTCATCAGTTATTTTCCTGTTTATCCGTGTGAAGCTGCTGTAAAACGATTTTAAGCGCTGTACACATAAACCTGACTTTACTCGATCAGCATTTGAAAGCTTGTTTATGAAAGGAAATAAAGTTTCAGATTTCCGAGTCATAAACTTAATTGCGATATAATTTTATTACAAGAAATAAAGTCAGAATTCTGAGTTATAAACTTTATTGCGATATAATTTTATTACAAGAAATAAAGTCAGAATTCTGAGTCATAAACTTAATTGCGATATAATTTTAATTACAGGAAATAAAGTCAGAATTTCGAGTCATAAACTTAATTGCGATATAATTTTAATTACAAGAAATAAAGTCAGAATTCCGAGTCATAAACTTAATTGCGATATAATTTTAATTACAGGAAATAAAGTCAGAATTCTGAGTCATAAACTTAATTGCGATATAATTTTATTACAGGAAATAAAGTCAGAATTCTGAGTCATAAACTTAATTGCAATATAATCTTAATTACAGGAAATAAAGTCAGAATTCCGAGTCATAAACTTAATTGCAGTATAATTTTAATTACAAGAAATAAAGTCAGAATTTCGAGTCATAAACTTAATTGCGATATAATTTTAATTACAAGAAATAAAGTCAGAATTCTGAGTCATAAACTTAATTGCGATATAATTTTAATTACAGGAAATAAAGTCAGAATTCCGAGTCATAAACTTAATTGCGATATAATTTTAATTACAGGAAATAAAGTCAGAATTCTGAGTCATAAACTTAATTGCAATATAATTTTAATTACAGGAAATAAAGTCAGAATTCCAAGTCATAAACTTAATTGCGATATAATTTTAATTACAGGAAATAAAGTCAGAATTCCGAGTCATAAACTTAATTGCGATATAATTTTAATTACAAGAAATAAAGTCAGAATTCTGAGTCATAAACTTAATTGCGATATAATTTTAATTACAGGAAATAAAGTCAGAATTCTGAGTCATAAACTTAATTGCAATATAATTTTAATTACAGGAAATAAAGTCAGAATTCTGAGTCATAAACTTAATTGCAATGTAATTTTAATTACAGGAAATAAAGTCAGAATTCCGAGTCATAAACTTAATTGCGATATAATTTTAATTACAAGAAATAAAGTCAGAATTCTGAGTCATAAACTTAATTGCGATATAATTTTAATTACAGGAAATAAAGTCAGAATTCTGAGTCATAAACTTAATTGCGATATAATTTTAATTACAGGAAATAAAGTCAGAATTCTGAGTCATAAACTTAATTGCGATATAATTTTAATTACAGGAAATAAAGTCAGAATTCCGAGTCATAAACTTAATTGCGATATAATTTTAATTACAGGAAATAAAGTCAGAATTCTGAGTCATAAACTTAATTGCAATATAATTTTAATTACAGGAAATAAAGTCATAATTCTGAGTCATAAACTTAATTGCAATATAATTTTAATTACAGGAAATAAAGTCAGAATTCCGAGTCATAAACTTAATTGCGATATAATTTTAATTACAAGAAATAAAGTCAGAATTCCGAGTCATAAACTTAATTGCAATATAATTTTAATTACAGGAAATAAAGTCAGAATTCCGAGTCATAAACTTAATTGCGATATAATTTTAATTACAAGAAATAAAGTCAGAATTCTGAGTCATAAACTTAATTGCGATATAATTTTCATTACAGGAAATAAAGTCAGAATTCTGAGTCATAAACTTAATTGCAATATAATTTTAATTACAGGAAATAAAGTCAGAATTCCGAGTCATAAACTTAATTGCGATATAATTTTAATTACAAGAAATAAAGTCAGAATTCTGAGTCATAAACTTAATTGCGATATAATTTTAATTACAGGAAATAAAGTCAGAATTCTGAGTCATAAACTTAATTGCAATATAATTTTAATTACAGGAAATAAAGTCAGAATTCCGAGTCATAAACTTAATTGCGATATAATTTTAATTACAAGAAATAAAGTCAGAATTTCGAGTCATAAACTTAATTGCGATATAATTTTAATTACAAGAAATAAAGTCAGAATTCTGAGTCATAAACTTAATTGCGATATAATTTTAATTACAAGAAATAAAGTCAGAATTCCGAGTCATAAACTTAATTGCGATATAATTTTAATTACAGGAAATAAAGTCAGAATTCCGAGTCATAAACTTAATTGCGATATAATTTTAATTACAAGAAATAAAGTCAGAATTCTGAGTTATAAACTTAATTGCGATATAATTTTATTACAAGAAATAAAGTCAGAATTCTGAGTTATAAACTTAATTGCGATATAATTTTATTACAAGAAATAAAGTCCGAATTCTGAGTTATAAACTTAATTGCGATATAATTTTAATTACAGGAAATAAAGTCAGAATTTCGAGTCATAAACTTAATTGCGATATAATTTTAATTACAGGAAATAAAGTCAGAATTCCGAGTCATAAACTTAATTGCGATATAATTTTAATTACAAGAAATAAAGTCAGAATTCCGAGTCATAAACTTAATTGCGATAGAATTTTAATTACAGGAAATAAAGTCAGAATTCTGAGTTATACACTTAATTGCGATATAATTTTAATTACAGGAAATAAAGTCAGAATTCCGAGTCATAAACTTAATTGCGATATAATTTTAATTACAGGAAATAAAGTCAGAATTCCGAGTCATAAACTTAATTGCAATATAATTTTAATTACAGGAAATAAAGTCAGAATTCTGAGTCATAAACTTAATTGCGATATAATTTTAATTACAGGAAATAAAGTCAGAATTCCGAGTCATAAACTTAATTGCGATATAATTTTAATTACAAGAAATAAAGTCAGAATTCTGAGTCATAAACTTAATTGCGATATAATTTTAATTACAGGAAATAAAGTCAGAATTCCGAGTCATAAACTTAATTGCGATATAATTTTAATTACAGGAAATAAAGTCAGAATTCCGAGTCATAAACTTAATTGCAATATAATTTTAATTACAGGAAATAAAGTCAGAATTCTGAGTCATAAACTTAATTGCGATATAATTTTAATTACAGGAAATAAAGTCAGAATTCCGAGTCATAAACTTAATTGCGATATAATTTTAATTACAAGAAATAAAGTCAGAATTCCGAGTCATAAACTTAATTGCGATATAATTTTATTACAAGAAATAAAGTCAGAATTCTGAGTTATAAACTTAATTGCGATATAATTTTATTACAAGAAATAAAGTCAGAATTCTGAGTTATAAACTTAATTGCGATATAATTTTAATTACAGGAAATAAAGTCAGAATTCTGAGTTATAAACTTAATTGCGATATAATTTTATTACAGGAAATAAAGTCAGAATTCTGAATCATAAACTTAATTGCGATATAATTTTAATTACAAGAAATAAAGTCAGAATTCTCAGTTATAAACTTAATTGCGATATAATTTTATTACAGGAAATAAAGTCAGAATTCCGAGTCATAAACTTAATTGCGATATAATTTTAATTACAGGAAATAAAGTCAGAATTCCGAGTCATAAACTTAATTGCGATATAATTTTAATTACAAGAAATAAAGTCAGAATTCTCAGTTATAAACTTAATTGCGATATAATTTTATTACAGGAAATAAAGTCAGAATTCTGAGTCATAAACTTAATTGCGATATAATTTTAATTACAGGAAATAAAGTCAGAATTCCGAGTCATAAACTTAATTGCGATATAATTTTAATTACAGGAAATAAAGTCAGAATTCCGAGTCATAAACTTAATTGCGATATAATTTTAATTACAGGAAATAAAGTCAGAATTCCGAGTCATAAACTTAATTGCGATATAATTTTAATTACAGGAAATAAAGTCAGAATTCCGAGTCATAAACTTAATTGCGATATAATTTTAATTACAGGAAATAAAGTCAGAATTCCGAGTCATAAACTTAATTGCGATATAAATTTAATTACAAGAAATAAAGTCAGAATTCTGAGTTATAAACTTAATTGCGATATAATTTTAATTACAGGAAATAAAGTCAGAATTTCGAGTCATAAACTTAATTGCGATATAATTTTAATTACAGGAAATAAAGTCAGAATTCCGAGTCATAAACTTAATTGCGATATAATTTTAATTACAAGAAATAAAGTCAGAATTCTGAGTTATAAACTTAATTGCGATATAATTTTAATTACAGGAAATAAAGTCAGAATTCCGAGTCATAAACTTAATTGCGATATAATTTTAATTACAAGAAATAAAGTCAGAATTCCGAGTCATAAACTTAATTGCGATATAATTTTAATTACAACACTGTAAAACATTATTTAGAAAAAAAGTAACCTGGTTGCCTTAAAATTGAGTTAATACAATGAACATTTTTTGAGATTCGACAACCTTTATTTAAAAGATTATTAAAAGATTTTGTAAGCATATTGGGTAATAATGTGTGTGTTATTTCTGATGACGTAGTGAAACATGCCAAATTGTGCTATTTTCATGATTTATCAATTTTTTTATGTGGTTCAGATACAATAATATTTTGAGTTTCTATTTATTAAACTAATTTCCTTCATTGTATCAACTCAAATTTTTAATTTCAATAAACTCAACATTAAGGCAACCAGGATACTTACTTTTTTAAGTTAAACCAACAAAAACCACCACAAATTTTTTACAGTGAAGAAATAAAGTCAGAATTCCGAGTCATAAACTTAATTGCGATATAATCTTAATTACATGAAATAAAGTCAGAATTCTGAATTATAAACTTAATTGCGATATAATCTTAATTAGGCTACAAAAAATGAAGTCAAAATTCCAAGTTATAAATTAACTACCAAGAAATAGCGATAGAAAGTTGCAATTAGCATTATTCTGTGGTGTTAATCCTGAGAGGTCCAGTGTAGTCTGCTCAGATTAGCGCTTCAGAAGAGTTCCTGCTCCGGTTTATCCGCGACCCTTATTCTCAACGCACCCAGAACACGCTTTAATAGTCACCCGTGTTTATCCGCACTGAACGCCACACACTCCATATATCGACTCTGACCCTCACGAGACAGGAATGAACACACACACACACACACACACACAAAGGTCCGACCGCACAAATCATTCCTCCTGCCCGGCGCAAAATGAGCAGGCATTGGATTATAAAGAACCATCACAAACAGATAAGAGAAATGAATTAACACCGGCCTTATCGCGCCGCTTGCCAACACGATGGTGAACTTCAAATTTGCCAAATCAGGAATCGCGCATGCGGAGCAATTCCTCAACCGGCCGCGGATGCTCACCTTCTGGAAAAATGACACAGAAAAGTGTAATTTTAGTTTTAAAACTGATCACAGTCACAGTTAATTAATATAAAATCACGGAATAGGAGAGATAAAAGCCGGCACACTGCAAAAAATGCTCTTCTTTTTGTCTTGTTTCTAGTCCAAACATCTAAACATTCTTACATTAAGAAACATTTACTAGACAAGTACAAATTATTTTCTTGTTTTGGGGGAAAATAACAAGAATTGTTAGATATTTAGGCTGGGAACTAATAATGAAGAGAGTTTTTGCTTAAAATAAGATAAATAATCTGCCAATGGGGTGAGAAAAATAATCTTAATTCAAACAGAAAACAAGATTATTTTTCTCACCCCATTGGCAGATTATTTATCTTATTTTAAGCAAAAACTCTCTTCATTTGGAGTTATTTTTTCCCAAAACAAGACAATAATTTGTACTTGTCTAGTAAATGTTTCTTAATGTAAGAATTTTTAGATATTTAGACTAGAAACAAGACAAAAATACTGAGTAAGAAGAGCATTTTTGCAGTGTGCCTGTAAAGGTGGACGTAAAACAAAGAGACGAAGTATCAAAATGATCTTATATTTCATTTGCAGTTATTACGGCACTGAGAGACATTCATCCCATGTTTGAACGGAGTCGCACATTTGCAAGCAGATGATATTGTTTGTGGTCTGGCATCGGCGTTCATGACAAACTGATGCAATTTCAGCGGTGTCGCGAGCGAAGCCTGATATTTGCTCCTCGCGGCTCCCAGATTTGAATCGCAGGGTCCAGAGGCCCTTCTGCTGACAGGACACAAATAATTACAGGCCGCTCTCTTCATTGGCTCTTATATTGCGGCTCTTATCTGAAGGCCCGCGGTGTGTTTGATCAAGTAAGGTCACTGTATTCTGACCATAACACAACATAACACTGCTATTTGGAGATACGATAAACAAAAGCCAGACAACGTTTTATCAGCTGTGTTTGTGTTTTTGCTACAAGTGTGCCTGAATTTCTTGATTCTCTTTCAATGCATCTTCCTAAGGATTTAAGCGCTATTTGATCTGAATTTAAAGGACAACTCTGGTGAAAAATTAACCTAGGGTAATTAAAGGGTTAGTTCAGCCGGAAATGAAATGTCTGTCATTAACTCGTCTCCCTAATGTCGCTCCACACCCGTAAGACCTCCGTTCATCTTCACACACAGTTTAAGATATTTTATATTTAGTCCGAGAGCGTATGCAAGTGTATGCACACTATACTGTCCATGTCCAGAAAGGGAATAAAAACATCATCACAGTAGTCCATATGAGACATCAGTGGGTTAATTAGAGTCTCTTGAAGCATCCAAAATACATTTGGGTCCAAAAATAACAAAAACTACGACTTTATTCAGCATTGGCTTCTCTTCCGCGTTTGTGTTCAATCCTCAAATAAAGATTCAAACGGTTATGAATCAGCGAATCGATCAATGATTCGGATCGCGTGTCAAACTGCTGAAATCACGAGACATTGGCGATGTGAATCATGAATCGATTCGCTGATTCATAACCGTTTGAATCTTTATTTGAGGATTGAACACAAACGCGGAAGAGAAGTCAATGCTGAATAAAGTCGTAGTTTTTGTTATTTCTGTCTTGTTTCTAGTCCAAACATCTAAAGATTCTTAAAACAAGAAACATTTACTAGACAAGTAAAAGTAATTGTCTTGTTTTGGGGAAAATAACTCAAAATGAAGAGAGTTTTTGCTTAAAATAAGATAAATAATCTGCCAATGGGGAACATTATTTTACTTACCGTTGCTTACCCCATTGGCAGATTATTTTGCTTATTTTAAATTAAGTAATCATTTTTACTTGTCTAGTAAATGTTTCTTAATGTAAGAATTTTTAGATATTTTGACTAGAAACAAGACAGAAATACTGAGTAAGAAGAGCACTTTTTTGCAGTGCAATGAAGGAAATTGGTTTACATTTACATTTATGCATTTGGCTTACATTGCATTCAAGGAACACAATTTTACAAATAAAAACTCAAAATATAATTTTATCTGAACCACATTAATTTTTTTAATTAATCACGAAAATAGCACAATTTGTCATATTTCACTGCGTCATCACAAATAAAACACACAATTACCCAATATGCTTACAAAATCTTTGAATATTACTTGAATACAATGTTTTCGTTTCTTAAAAATGTTCATTGTATTAACTCAAATTTTTAATTTTAATGAACTCAAAATTAAGGCAACCAAGTTACTTACTTTTTAAAGTTAAACCAACAATATTTGGTAGCACTTTATTTTAAGGTTCAGTTATTAGCTAGTGTCTTATGATCATGCATATTACTGTGATATAGTCTGTTTATTAGCACTTCTAAAGCTCATATTAATGCCTTATTCTGCATGAGCTTATTCTACATCCCTTAATCCGACGGAATACCTAAACTTAAACACTACAAAAACTACCTTACTAACTATTAATAAGCAGTAAATTAGGAGTTTATTGAGGCAGAAGTCGGAGTTAATAGAGAATATGTGTTCCTCATACTAGTGTTACCAAAGAATAATAAGCAGTAAATTAGGATTGTTAAATCTTTTACAGTGATGGTCCAAGAGCACGTCAATGTCTTAATGATCCTAAAAATAGGGTTCTTTATCTTTATTCAAATGTTTATTAGGTGGCCTTAAGTCCTATGGACTTCTTGTGTTCAGATTGTATTGTAAAGCACTTTAGCTGATATTGAGGTGGATACGAGTAGAGTTAAGGACAGGTGTGGTGTGTGTGTGTGAGAGTTTAAGAGAAGTGCCTACAGAAATTAATTACAGACGTAATTACATGCAGGTATTTTTTTAAATGTAAGTACAATGTAAAAACATGTATGAACACAATAAGTGCATTGTATCAAATGATTAATTACAATGTTAGTACAGAGTAGTTAAGGCCGTCTAATATAAAGTGGGTCCATGTTTTTTGCTCCCACATTTGTGTGAATGGCTCCGGGACAGACACTCACTCACCTGTAATATCAGAAACACCTGCAGGAAAAGCTCCAGACATTCAGATGAAGAATGGATCGGCCCTACAGACAGACACAGACAGCCTTCATAATCATCTTCCTCAAAGATGCAGCCCATAATGCGGCGCCGCGGTGACAGCTTGCCAATATGACGGGCCATGGGGTTTTTGACGTATATGCAGAGCGCTGCAATGCTCGGCGGGCCTGTCAAGAACACGGTTTATTTTATTTCTCTGTTTAAGTGAGTTTAAGCAGCGATGTGACATCCTCAAGATCGACTGCTGCTTCTGCTCCCTCGGAAAAAGTCCAAACTGAACATTTCTTAAAGGGCTGGTGTCATGCGGTTTGACTTGTTTAACTTTAGTTAGTGTGTAATGTCGCTGCTTGAGCATAAACAGTCTCTGCAAAGTTACAGCGCTGAAAGTTCACTGCAAACGGAGATATTGTCTTTTAAAGTTACGGCAGTTTATTGCCTACAAAAATGGCCGGTTTGGACTACAACGAGCTTCTTCCTGGGTTGGTGACATCATAAACCCTCGCTAGTCTCCGCAGATGTGACTTCTGCCCTTAATGGGAAGGGGCGTGGCCTTAACCTGTGCTTGGCACTTCAGCCAATAAAAATGCAGGAAACTACATTTGGCCATCTGACCAATCTAAGACCATTGTGTTTTTCAGAGGGAGGGGCTTCATAGAAGCAGGAAGAAGACGAGCCGTTCAGAGCACAGACAGCGGTGTGGAATAAAGGGAGGATAGAAGAAAAATACAGCATTTAAAAAAAAAGAAGTATTAAGACATGATATACTGCACCGCATAAACACAAGCTCTTTCTCGCTCTCTGAACGAGATCCGGAATACATGTTTAGCTGAAGGCAAAGAAAAACTACAAACGCATTTACACACCGTACATTCCCTACAGATCGCCAAGACTTCTCCAGTGGCTTGTGTTTACGGGAATAATATGGAAGCTTGATTCTGCCACGGAAAACAAAAATTTAAAAAGTGTATGCCTCGCAATTGCAAAAAAACATCAGAATTGAGAGATACAAACTCTCAATTGCGAGAAAATGTTTGAATTGTGATAAATAAACATTCAAATTGTGAGATATTAACTCTCAATTGCGAGAAAACATTTTAATTACAAGATTAAAAATCTTAATTGCGAGAAATGTTTTAAATTGCAAGATATAAACTCTCAATTGCGAGAAACCGTTTTGATAGCGACATATAAACTCTAAATTGAGAGAAACCGTTTTAATAGCGAGATATAAACTCAACGCAAGAAAACGTTTTAATAGCGAGATTTAAACTCAATGCAAGAAAACGTTTTAATAGCGAGATATAAACTCTAAATTGAGAGAAACCGTTTTAATAGCGAGATTTAAACTCAATGCAAGAAAACGTTTTAATAGCGAGATTTAAACTCAATGCAAGAAAACGTTTTAATAGCGAGATATAAACTCTAAATTGAGAGAAACCGTTTTAATAGCGAGATTTAAACTCAATGCAAGAAAATGTTTAAATTGCGAGATATAAACTCAATGCACTTTTTTTTTGAATTGCGCGATTTAAACTCTTAATTGGGAGAAACCGTTTTAATTGTAAAAAATGAACTCGCAATTGCGAGAAAAAACGTCAGAATTGCGATATAAACTCTCAATAGGAAGAAAGCGTTTTAATTGCAAGAATAAAAATCATAAGGCAAGAAAATGTTTGAATTGTGAGATATAAACTCAAATGCGAAAAACCATTTTAATTCCGAGATATAAACTCTCAATTGCAAGAAAACGTCAGAATTGCGATATAAACTCTCAATAGGAAGAAAACGTTTTAATTGCAAGATTAAAAATCTTAATTGCGAGAAAATGTTTGAATTGTGAGATATAAATTCAATTGCAAGAAAATATTTTAAATGCGAGATATAAACTCTCAATTGCGAGAAAACGTTTTAATTGCGAAATATAAACTCTTAATTGCAGAAAAAAAAGTAAGTGCGAGATATAAACACTCAATTGCAGAAAGCGTTTTATTGTGACATATAAACTCTCAATAGTGAGAAAACGTTTTATTGCGAGATTTAAACTCTCAATTGCGAGAAAACGCCAGAATTGTGAAACATAAACTTTTACCATAAACAATTACCATGTTTATTTTTATTCCGTGAAAGAAACAAGCTTTCATAGAAAAAATACATTGTAGAGCAGACCTACAAAAGTAAATATTCACTACAGCCAAAAACACGAAGTCGAGTTCTCATTCTGATTCATTCCTTTATTAAGGTTCCAGATATCGTTGCACAGGAATGTAGAGTAAAAAATACTTGTGATTAAAAAATCTGTTAGAACAATGAATCAACTGAAATCTTTAAAATTTTCAGGCTACAAAGCAAAATAAAAAAATATACATATGTATATTCGCCGCCGCGAGTAGCAGAGTCCAAAGCGCACGAGCTGCCGAAGGCCAGCGGTTATTATTGATGCTCTTAAATACTGATTGAGATAATAATGCTTCATTCTGTACATACGAGACAAAAACAGAAGGCCTTCCCCTGCCGGATCATCGCCTAATGCCAAATTCAGTCCAAGAACAGCACACTTTGATCCGACTTCCGGATCATCTGAGTGAAGAAACCACAGCGCTGATCTTCAGACACCAGACAGGTACAAATATGAAGAGATTCAGATGCGTTTTTATTATTGTAGTGATGCTATGATTAGAGTTTAATTAGGTCTGTGCAGCCTTTTCTTGCAGGATCAAACTGGAGGAGAAAGAAAGCCGAGGGTCGTCCGATTATGCGATGGCTTTGGCTTCAGGTAAGAACGCCTCCCAATACTTTATTAGCTGAAAAACAGAGACAAGAAAACACCACATGACATCTGAACACGGTTCTCTACTCTGATTGGACGACCATTAACCCTCATGGTCTGGCACACTGCAAAAAATGCTTTTTTTTTTAAAAGTGTTGTTGTCTTGTTTCTAGTCAAAATATCAAAAAATTCTTACATTAACAAACATTTACTAGACAAGTACAAATTATGGTCTTGTTTTGGGGAAAAATAACTCAAAATGAAGAGAGTTTTTGCTTAAAATAAGATAAATAATCTGCCAATGGGGTGAGAACAATAATCTTGTTTTCTGTTTGAATTAAGATTATTTTTCTCACCCCATTGGCAGATTATTTAGATTTCCTTTTCCCCGAAAATCCTGCACTCTTTTTTTAAAAGAAATCTTAAAGTCTTCCGTCAGTCGCTTCATATTTGGGATTAATTTATTTAGTTTTACTGACTAAATTGTATAAATTAAACATCTCATAAACATGCTTTATCAAAATTGAAATAACTCATTAAATATTATGCAATCATTTAAGGCATTTTTGGCATAAAGGGTTCTTTAAAATTGAGTCAAGAAAGCTAGAGATCAATATTGAACCTTTTTCTAACACTGTGTCTTAACCAGACGTGATGCGATAAAACATTATAGCCAATCAGAAGAGTGTGGGGGTGGAGTCTCACTGCAAACACTCTGCATTCGCAACCACAGCCAATCAGAAGAGTGTGTGGGGGCGGAGTCTCACTGCAAACACTCTGCATTCGCAACCACAGCCAATCAGAAGAGTGTGTGGGGGCGGAGTCTCACTGCAAACACTCTGCATTCGCAACCACAGCCAATCAGAAGAGTGTGTGGGGGCGGAGTCTCACTGCAAACACTCTGCATTCGCCACCACAGCCAATCAGAAGAGTGTGTGGGGGCGGAGTCTCACTGCAAACACTGCATTCGGAGCCACAGCTAATCAGAAGAGTGTGTGGGGGCGGAGTCTCACTGCAAACACTCTGCATTCGCAACCACAGCCAATCAGAAGAGTGTGTGGGGGCGGAGTCTCACTGCAAACACTCTGCATTCGCAACCACAGCCAATCAGAAGAGTGTGTGGGGGCGGAGTCTCTCTGCAAACACTCTGCATTCGCAACCACAGCCAATCAGAAGAGTGTGTGGGGGCGGAGTCTCTCTGCAAACACTCTGCATTCGCAACCACAGCCAATCAGAAGAGTGTGTGGGGGCGGAGTCTCACTGCAAACACTCTGCATTCGCAACCACAGCCAATCAGAAGAGTGTGTGGGGGCGGAGTCTCACTGCAAACACTCTGCATTCGCCACCACAGCCAATCAGAAGAGTGTGTGGGGGCGGAGTCTCACTGCAAACACTGCATTCGGAACCACAGCTAATCAGAAGAGTGTGTGGGGGCGGAGTCTCTCTGCAAACACTCTGCATTCGGAACCACAGCTAATCAGAAGAGTGTGTGGGGGCGGAGTCTCACTGCAAACACTCTCCATTCGGAACCACAGCTAATCAGAAGAGTGTGTGGGGGCGGAGTCTCACTGCAAACACTCTGCATTCGGAACCACAGCTAATCAGAAGAGTGTGGGGGCGGAGTCTCACTGCAAACACTCTCCATTCGGAACCACAGCTAATCAGAAGAGTGTGTGGGGGCGGAGTCTCACTGCAAACACTCTGCATTCGGAACCACAGCTAATCAGAAGAGTGTGTGGGGGCGGAGTCTCTCTGCAAACACTCTGCATTCGGAACCACAGCCAATCAGAAGAGTGTGTGGGGGCGGAGTCTCTCTGCAAGCGCACTGAACTCACAACCACAGCCAACCAGAGGAGTGTGTGGGGGCGGAGTCTCTCTGCAAACACTCTGCATTCGCAACCACAGCCAATCAGAAGAGTGTGTGGGGGTGGAGTCTCTCTGCAAGCACACTGCACTCACAACCACAGCCAACCAGAGGAGTGTGTGGGGGCGGAGTCTCTCTGCAAACACTCTGCATTCGCAACCACAGCCAATCAGAAGAGTGTGTGGGGGTGGAGTCTCTCTGCAAGCGCACTGCACTCACAACCACAGCCAACCAGAGGAGTGTGTGGGGGTGGAGTCTCTCTGCAAGCACACTGCATTCGCAACTACAGCCAACCAGAGGAGTGTGTGGGCGGAGTCTCTCTGCACGTGCACTGCACTCGCAACCACAGCCAATCAGAAGAGTGTGTGGGCGGAGTCTCTCTGCATGTGCACTCACAACCACAGCCAATGAGAAGAGTGTGTGGGCGGAGCCTTTCTGCAAACGCACTGCACTCTCAACCACAGCCAATGAGAAGAGTGTGTGGGCGGAGTCTCTCTGCAAGCGCACTGCATTCGGAACAAAAAACAATCAAAAATCAACCATTGACCATTTAAAAAATAATATTGTCACGTATCGCCGCCATGTCTGATTAGGACACGTAAGAATGATTGCACTGGACTCAAACTTACTGACTCGCAATTACTAACTAACTTAATTACTAACTTTTGCATTACTTTTTTCAAAACAAATAAATAAATAAAGTAATTTTTGCGTATGGTTCTGAATCATTAAAGGTCATCAGCAAGTACATTGGTCAATAAAATGAAATTGAATGCATACAGATATTTGATTTATTTAACATTTAATGATAGTAGGTTTGCATTTCACAGATTTTATAAATATTGAGGAATTCTGAATCTTTTTTTTTTTTTTTTTTGCAAATGAGATTAGTAAATGCACGCTCACATTTAGCCTATAATTACAATAACAATCGTTTACACACAACGACTCCACACTTGCGATTTTAGGGTTTTACAATATTGGGACAAGAGAGTTGTCAGTCAATAAATTGGAAAACAAAGTAACTTGCGTTACTTATTTGAAAAAGTAACTCAGATATTTAGTTGTAAATTTGAAAATTAACGCATTTCTTGACTAGTTACTTGAAAAAGTAATCTGATTACGTAACTCATGTTACTTGTAACGCGTTACTTTACTAGTTACTTGAAAAAGTAATCTGATTGCGTATCTCAATCAACTTTATTTATATAGCGCTTTTACAATCACGATTGTGTCAAAGCAGCTTCACAGTGTCAAACAGGATAATATTGCGACAAAATTAGATTTGGCTGTACAGTCGTTCTGGAGAAAACAGTAATGTTATTAGCTTAGTTTAATTTATCATATAGCAACAATGTTGGCAGATCAGTATTATAGTTTATAGAATTAAATAAGACCTAATTCATACATTTTATTTGTATAATAAGTTGAATAACTTTATTCATATTTTTAGTGTCCCCAACTGAGCAAGCCAAGCCAAAGGCGACAGTGGCAAGGAACCGAAACTCCATCAGGGCGTGATGGAGAAAAATAAACCTTGGGAGAAACCAGACTCAGTCGGGGTGCCAGTTCTCCTCTGGCCTATTAACACACCGTGTAAGAATATTATCTCAAGTTACTTGCAACGCGTTACTTTACTAGTTACTTGAAAAAGTAATCTGATTACGTATCTCAAGTTACTTGCAACGCGTTACTTTACTAGTTACTTGAAAGAGTAATCTGATTACGTATCTCAAGTTACTTGTAATGCGTTACTTTACTAGTTACTTGAAAAAGTAATCTGATTACGTAACTCAAGTTACTTGTAACGCGTTACTTTACTAGTTACTTGAAAAAGTAATCTGATTACGTAACTCATGTTACTTGTAACGCGTTACTTTACTAGTTACTTGAAAAAGTAATCTGATTACGTAACTCATGTTACTTGTAACGCGTTACTTTACTAGTTTCTTGAAAAAGTAATCTGATAACGTAACTCATGTTACTTGTAACGCGTTACTTTACTAGTTTCTTGAAAAAGTAATCTGATAACGTAACTCATGTTACTTGTAACGCGTTACTTTACTAGTTTCTTGAAAAAGTAATCTGATAACGTAACTCATGTTACTTGTAACGCGTTACTTTACTAGTTTCTTGAAAAAGTAATCTGATTACGTAACTCAAGTTACTTGTAACGTGTTACTTTACTAGTTACTTGAAAAAGTAATCTGATTACGTATCTCAAGTTACTTGTAATGCGTTACTTTACTAGTTACTTGAAAAAGTAATCTGATTACGTAACTCATGTTACTTGTAACGCGTTACTTTACTAGTTTCTTGAAAAAGTAATCTGATAACGTAACTCATGTTACTTGTAACGCGTTACTTTACTAGTTTCTTGAAAAAGTAATCTGATAACGTAACTCATGTTACTTGTAACGCGTTACTTTACTAGTTACTTGAAAAAGTAATCTGATAACGTAACTCATGTTACTTGTAACGCGTTACTTTACTAGTTTCTTGAAAAAGTAATCTGATTACGTAACTCAAGTTACTTGTAACGTGTTACTTTACTAGTTACTTGAAAAAGTAATCTGATTACGTAACTCAAGTTACTTGTAACGCGTTACTTTACTAGTTTCTTGAAAAAGTAATCTGATAACGTAACTCATGTTACTTGTAACGCGTTACTTTACTAGTTTCTTGAAAAAGTAATCTGATTACGTAACTCAAGTTACTTGTAACGTGTTACTTTACTAGTTACTTGAAAAAGTAATCTGATTACGTAACTCAAGTTACTTGTAACATGTTACTTTACTAGTTACTTGAAAAATTAATCTGATTACGTAACTCATGTTACTTGTAACGCGTTACTTTACTAGTTTCTTGAAAAAGTAATCTGATAACGTAACTCATGTTACTTGTAACGCGTTACTTTACTAGTTTCTTGAAAAAGTAATCTGATAACGTAACTCATGTTACTTGTAACGCGTTACTTTACTAGTTACTTGAAAAAGTAAACTGATTACGTAACTCAAGTTACTTGTAACGCGTTACTTTACTAGTTACTTGAAAAAGTAATCTGATTACGTATCTCAAGTTACTTGCAACGCGTTACTTTACTAGTTACTTGAAAAAGTAATATGTAACTCAAGTTACTTGTAATGAGTTACACCCAACACTGTTGGTGATAATACAGCATAACCAGAGATTTCTAAGCACGTACCTGCTGTTGTGTGTGAACTAGCGACTCCAGATATTTAACGATGACAACTTTGAAATCCTTCACTCTGTCTTTCTGTGAGGAGAAAAAGACACTGGAGTCAGATAAACAAGCGCTTCATTTAAAACAGCGAAAGCAAACACACACTGACAGCTGGACTCACCTCGAAGCGTCCAACCTCTCGTCGGATGTTTTTTGAGATCTGCTCAAAATCTCTTTCACCCTGCTGCACTTTCCCTTCCCACTAAACACACACACACACACACACACACACACACACACACACACACACACACACGCTTCATGACTTCAGTGTGTGTGTCCAACACAAACAGCTGAAAAACTGTCTGTCTCCAGCAGAATAAACAAAGTCAGGTCAGAAGGTCTAGTGAGTGCGTGGTTATCATTTATGGGATGAGAGCGATGAATTATAATGTTACACTGCAAAAAAATGCTCTTCTTATTTTAGTATTTCAGTTTCCAGTCCAAATATCTACATATTCTTAAATCAAGATGCATTTACTAGATCGGTAAAACAATATTTTTGCTTGTTTTCCGGGGAAAAAAAAATCAAAATGGAGTGAGTTTTTGCTTAAAACGGGCAAAATGATCTGCCAATGTATTTCTGTTCGGAAACAAGATTATTTTTCCCACCCCATTTTATGTCGTTTTACTGATCTAGTAAATGCATCTTGATTTAAGAATTGTTAGATATTTAGACAAGTCAAAATGACTTGAGTAAGAAGAGCATTTTTTGCAGTGCAGATAAACAACACAAGACATCAGCCACAGTACATTAGAAACACTGCTCATCTGATTAAAGTGAGAGATTACAGGCGCTGCGCTGTATTAGGAAGCATGTCGAGTGCGTCTGATGAATCCATAGTTAGGCTTTGATGTGCATAATGCAAATATAAGAGGCATGAAGAGTGTAAAAGAGCAGGCGTGATGATGAAGACAGCAAATAAAATCAAGCGACGGTCCTACCTCCTCGATCTCCTTTGTGGGGCGTGACGGGGAAAATGCAGAAATTAAAGAGGCTGAAAATGTTTCGTGCTCAAAAGAATCAATAACTGTCATGAACTCTTGCAGCTGTCGGTGATTTGAAGTAACAGTAGAGATATGAATGAACCGAAGGGAAATAAACATGCTGGATAATTCCCATCATCCCCAGAGCCGCTCACAAACTCAAGCTGTGTCCCAAATGACGCATTATGCAGCAGTCTACCAGCTAGTGCAGGAGGTTTAAGAGGGTATTTTGTCATCCGGCATCGGGTTTAATAACCACTATGACCACCACAGTCCACACTTCTCCTTTTGGTTAGTTAATTGCATCATCCAGTGGACTTCTTGTTTGAATTTATAGTTAACAAATTAAGTGCACTATTTACTCTACAAAATGGCCAAAATTACAATTCAAAAACCGAAATGGAAAATTACACTTATTAAGAAAATATATGTATTTTTTATAAATATTAGACTTTTTAATAAAGTTCATGAAGTTAAATTAATTTGAATGAAAAAAGTACAAGTAATAACATTTATTAATTTATCATTAAAATAACAATTCAAAAATCTATTTTAAAATAGTAATTCAATTTACAATAAGATGTAGTGAAGTATATGATGACTTTTATTTTGGAGTTTGTGCGTGAATCTGCCGATGGTTTTCTGGATTTTTATTTTGGAGGCCTGTCATATAACAGTGCATAAGTGTGTGAATTAGGACACATCTTTACACAGAGCTCATAAGTGAATCCGATGATCAGTTTGAGCTGACGTGTCAGCATCAGAAGCGTGTGTGTGTATGTGTGTGTGTGTGTGTGTGTCTCCATCAGAAGCATGTGTGTGTGTGTGTATATGTGTATGTGTTCTGTGCCTCCATCAGAAGTGTGTGTGTGTGTGTGTGTGTGTGTGTGTGTGTGTGTGTGTGTGTGTGTGTGTGCCTCCATCAGAAGCGTGTGTGTGTGTGTGTGCCTCCATCAGAAGCGTGTGTGTGTGTATGTGTTCTGTGCCTCCATCAGAAGCGTGTGTATGTGTGTGTGCCTCCATCAGAAGCGTGTGTGTATGTGTGTGTGCCTCCATCAGAAGCGTGTGTGTATGTGTGTGTGTCTCCTTTAGAAGCGTGTGTGTGTGTGTGTCCTGTGCCTCCATCAGAAGCGTGCGTATGTGTGTGTCTGCCTCCATCAGAAGCGTGTGTGTGTGTGTGTGTGTGTGCTGTACCTCCTTGATCTCGTCTTTGGCCTGCTGGAGTTTGTCAGGTTTGTTGGCGTACTGTAGTTTGGCTTCGGCCTCTCTCTTGCGCTGCAGCATAATCTGCGCCTCCTGCCACTTGCCCCAGGTCTTCATGCGCTGGTCGAACACGCCCTGCGGACACGTTACAGTGATGTCACAGTGATGTCACAGTCACAGTGATGTCAGAGCTGTCACGCCGATGTCACAGCCATGTCACAGTCACAGTGATGTCAGAGCCGTCACGGCGATGTCAGAGCTGTCACAGCGATGTCATGGCGTGATGTCAGTGATGTTACAGTCACAGTGATGTCAGAGCTGTCACAGCGATGTCACAGTCACAGTGATGTCAGAGCTCTCACAGCGATGTCACGGCAATGTCACAGTCACAGTGATGTCAGAGCTGTCACGGCGATGTCAGAGTCACAGTGATGTCAGAGCTATCACGGCGATGTCACAGTCACAGTGATGTCAGAGCTGTCACGGCGATGTCACAGTCACAGTGATGTCAGAGCTCTCACAGCGATGTCACGGCAATGTCACAGTCACAGTGATGTCAGAGCTGTCACGGCGATGTCACAGTCACAGTGATGTCAGAGCTGTCACGGCGATGTCACAGTCACAGTGATGTCAGAGCTGTCACGGCGATGTCACAGTCACAGTGATGTCAGAGCTGTCACGGCGATGTCAGTGATGTTACAGTGATGTCACAGTGATGTTACAGCAAAGTCACAGCGATGTCAGTGATGTTCCAGTGGTTACAGTGATGTTACAGTGATGTCACAATGATATCAGTGATGTCACAATGATATCAGTGATGTCACAATGATATCAGTGATGTCACAGTGATGTCAGTGATGTCACAATGATATCAGTGATGTCACAGTGATGTCACAGTGATGTCACAGTGATGTCACAGTGATGTCAGTGATGTCACAGTGATGTCACAGTGATGTCACAGTGATGTTACAGTGATGTCAGTGATGTCACAGTGATATTACAGTGATGTCACAGTGATGTCACAGTGATGTCAGTGATGTTACAGTCACAGTGATGTCAGAGCTCTCACAGCGATGTCACGGCAATGTCACAGTCACAGTGATGTCAGAGCTGTCACGGCGATGTCACAGTCACAGTGATGTCAGAGCTGTCACGGCGATGTCACAGTCACAGTGATGTCAGAGCTGTCACGGCGATGTCACAGTCACAGTGATGTCAGAGCTGTCACGGCGATGTCAGTGATGTTACAGTGATGTCACAGTGATGTTACAGCAAAGTCACAGCGATGTCAGTGATGTTCCAGTGGTTACAGTGATGTTACAGTGATGTCACAATGATATCAGTGATGTCACAATGATATCAGTGATGTCACAATGATATCAGTGATGTCACAGTGATGTCAGTGATGTCACAATGATATCAGTGATGTCACAGTGATGTCACAGTGATGTCACAGTGATGTCACAGTGATGTCAGTGATGTCACAGTGATGTCACAGTGATGTCACAGTGATGTTACAGTGATGTCAGTGATGTCACAGTGATATTACAGTGATGTCACAGTGATGTCACAGTGATGTCAGTGATGTTACAGTCACAGTGATGTCAGAGCTCTCACAGCGATGTCACGGCAATGTCACAGTCACAGTGATGTCAGAGCTGTCACGGCGATGTCACAGTCACAGTGATGTCAGAGCTGTCACGGCGATGTCACGGCGATGTCACAGTCACAGTGATGTCAGAGCTGTCACGGCGATGTCACAGTCACAGTGATGTCAGAGCTGTCACGGCGATGTCACAGTCACAGTGATGTCAGAGCTGTCACGGCGATGTCAGTGATGTTACAGTGATGTCACAGTGATGTTACAGCAAAGTCACAGCGATGTCAGTGATGTTCCAGTGGTTACAGTGATGTTACAGTGATGTCACAATGATATCAGTGATGTCACAGTGATGTCAGTGATGTTCCAGTGGTTACAGTGATGTTACAGTGATGTCACAATGATATCAGTGATGTCACAGTGATGTCAGTGATGTCACAATGATATCAGTGATGTCACAGTGATGTCAGTGATGTCACAGTGATGTCACAGTGATGTCACAGTGATGTCACAGTGATGTCACAGTGATGTTACAGTGATGTCACAGTGATGTCACAGTGATATTACAGTGATGTCACAGTGATGTCACAGTGATGTCACAGTGATGTCAGTGATGTTACAGTCACAGTGATGTCAGAGCTCTCACAGCGATGTCACAGTCACAGTGATGTCAGAGCTGTCACGGCGATGTCACAGTCACAGTGATGTCAGAGCTGTCACGGCGATGTCACAGTCACAGTGATGTCAGAGCTGTCACGGCCATGTCACGGCGATGTCACAGTCACAGTGATGTCAGTGATGTTAGTGATGTTACAGTGATGTCTCAGTGATGTCTCAGTGATGTCTCAGTGATGTCTCAGTGATGTCTCAGTGATGTCTCAGTGATGTCTCAGTGATGTCTCAGTGATGTCACGGTGCTGTCACACCGATGTCACAGTGATGTCTCAGTGATGTCAATGATGTCAGAGTGATGTCACAGTGATGTCAGTTATGTCAAAGTAATGTCTCAGTGATGTCTCAGTGATGTCTCAGTGATGTCTCAGTGATGTCTCAGTGATGTCTCAGTGATGTCACAGCGATGTCACAGCGATGTCACAGCGATGTTACAGTGATGTCACAGCGATGTCACAGCTGTCCCTCACCTTGACGGCCCCGATGAGCCTCACGTAGTCCCCCAGCAGCTCTGAGAACAGGCAGAAGTCGGCACAGACCTGGTCCTGGTGCAGCTGGTCGATCTTCTCCTCCACCTCGGCCAGCTGAGACAGCGCTCGCGACAGCGCCGTGTGGTCCTCGGAGTTTCCCAGCATGGCCGCGCTCTTCGCGAACGACGCCGTGTTCACCGACAGCTCTGAGGATTATTAATGTGTGTGTGTGATCATGACTGCAGTAAAGCAGTGAAATATTCCTCCAGTGCAAATCAACTGTTCTCTATGGCCGCATTTACACCGCATGCTTCAAGTGGCCCAATTCCGATTTTTCCCTCTCATGTGGCTCAGATCGGATATGACGTGAACGTGCAAGCAGGAAAAAAACGCATGATTCTGATATCCTCAGATTGGATTCAGGCCTCACTCATATGTGGGAATAAACCCGGTATGATGATTCGGATACGTGCATTAGCGTCTGCCATGTAAACGGTCCAATCGGACCTTCCCCAGTAAATGCGAGTCGTTCGTTGTTGAGAAAGGAAGGCAAATGCGGTTTACTTGCGTTGTCAGTTTACTGGTTTGCGGTTAACGGGGAAAACTGGTTAATTTCAATAAGCGGATAGGTGTGAGTTATCAGCTTACTGGTGTGCATGTAAACATGCTCAATGAAAAAGAGACGGAAGCGAATAATGTGACACGAACTGCGATCAACGGCTCTTTTTGTTTTTCTCCACCTTACGAGAGAAATGCTGACCTTTAAAGATGTGTGGAAAAGTGCGGAAAGCAAAACATAATAATCATTTTGTCTGCGTCCATTGCATATCGCGCTGTTTTACTTCCTTTTCCGGGTCAGAACGTCTCTAGCGGGAGCAACATCAAGATGTTTGGTCTGGAAACTCACCATTGACGGCTCAATCTGAGGGGCGGATAAACGGCTGTCTGTCAAACTCCCTCTGCACGCGATAGGATAGCGCTACACCAACCAGAGCAACGAAGGTGAAGCAGAGCTGAGAGATTAAACATTCGCCGTATCCGGTCGGCTAAACTCGAACACATCTTCCCTTCTTCAGAATGACTTCAGTGCCGTTCTTTGTTCTTTTCTCAGAGAAAAGCTGAACTCAAGTCTCCCAGAGTCGCGGCTAAAGCTGATTCGACAGACCGCCGTTCGCCAGTTTCTGTGTTTACTAGAAGCACGCAAACGCAACTCGGCCATCATTATGTTAAGCCCCGCCCACCGACTCTAAACACGATGTGATTGGCCTGACCAGAGTTTGGCTTTTACAGCTCAGAAGTGTATTGAGAGTTGCTAGACGACACTCGCGGCAGATTAGATTAGCTGCCGCTACGGTGCGTCTAGATTTCTAGGCTACGGTTTCGCCAGTGTACAGTTTAAATGCAAATATCGTATTTAGCTCGCTTTTAAAAGATGATGTAAGCGGCCCAAAAAATCTGATATAGTCACCAAATCGGAATTGTGCATCAAGACCTGCAGTGTAAATGCGGCCTATGTGAATATATAGTAAAGTGTGATTTATTCCTGTGATCATCATCATTATTACTCTTTAGTATCAGATGATCCTTCACTAATCACTCTCAGATGAGGATTATTATCAACACACATTTAGAAATATAATCTTTTGTAACATTTATGATGATGTTGTGAGGCTCACCCTTCCGGTGACACACCAGTGACTCGACACTCATGTGTAGTTTCCGGAGCTGGACGTCCAGATTATCGAACTGCTGCTGCTTCTCTTCAAACCACTTCAGAAACACACACACACACACACACACACACACACACAGTTTAAAGACTCATTACACAGGAATATG